>NC_000081.6:20104778-20404778 GCF_000001635.26 Mus musculus
TTGTGTAAATATACTACATTTTCTGTATCCATTCCTCTGTTGAGGGACATTTGGGTTCTTTCCAGCTTCTGGCTAATATAAATAAAGCTGCTATGAACACAGTGGAGCATGTGTCCTTCTTACTGGTTGTAACATCTTCTGGATATATGCCCAGGAGAGGTATTGCGGGATCTTCCAGTAGTACTATGTCCAATTTTCTGAGGAACAGCCAGACTGATTTCCAGAGTGGTTGTAAAATCTTGCAATCCCACCAACAATGGAGGAGTGTTCCTCTTTCTCCACATCTTCACCACCATCTGTTGCCACCTGAATTTTTGATCTTAGCCATTCTGACTGGTGTGAGGTGGAATCTCAGGGTGTTTTGATTTGTATTTCCCTGATGTTTAAGGCTGCTGAACATTTTTTCAGGTGTTTCTCAGCCATTCGGTATTCCTCAGGTTAGAATTCTTTGTTTAGCTCTGAGCCCCTTTTTTTAATGGGGATGTTTGATTTTCTGGAGTCCACCTTCTTGAGTTCTTTATATATATTAGATATTAGTTCCCTATCTGATTGAGGATAGGTAAAGATCCTTTCCCAATCTGTTGTGGTGGCCTTGAACAGGTTATTAAACCACTATTGCAAACATGACCTCACATCATGTTTGTCCTCACTGGGTCTGCATGATACTTGGCTTTCAACAGCCAGTTATGGTTTAGGTTCTATTCTCTCCACCACACTAATGATAACTTATGAACTGTAGGAGTGGATATCTCATTTCTTTCACTTGTATACAAACAGTGATTCCAATGGCCTCCAAAATTGTGTGTAGTTCCAAAATTATGGCCCAGGGATGGTCATCGTTAACAGTGGCAAAAAGTAAATTACAAGGAATGAAGGGAAATACATGGACAGACAGGAAATACTGATTTAAAAAAAATTTTTTTTTTATTTACCAGATGTAGTTGTTGTCTCAGAGGCCTGCTGCTATTTAGCAGTAATCTTACCATTTCTAGTTATTTCATGACTCTTTCTTTCTGGTTCAGTTCAGCTGTTCTGTATCAAAATTCCTCTCCACGCTGATTGGTTGAAATTTTCCTTCTCTTAGCCTCTGACTGAATCGCTCTGCTTGGCCTCAAACTAACTTTGACAGTGTTGTAATCTTCTGGACCCTTCTCAGTTTCTTGCTTCTTCTGTATTTCTTCACCTGCAACCTAACTCTATAAAACCATCTCTAGAAACCCACGCCCTGTGTCTCTTTCTCTCCCCCACAAGCTGCCCATCTTCCCTGTCTATTCACTTGGACATAGCCTACGTTTTCAATTCTTCCTCTGATTTGGCCCTTTGCTCTCCATCCAATTAGATCACACTTTCAAACATGGCTGTTTGCTTCTATAATATAACTGTACCTACATTGTGTGGAATTATATCTCCATTCTAAGGGTGTGTTTGTATTTCAGGGAGATCATACTGTAATCTAGGGGGTGCCTGCATTCCTGCCAGATCATAACTATGAATATGATCCCTTGCCAGATCAGCCATGCTGCTGGTTTTAAATTCCTCTACTAGTAACGACAGAGGTGGGGAAAAGATAAAGAAAGTAAAGAATGAGAAAGTGACTCTAGTAAGACTCTTGTGTACTGTGTGGAAGCATCATCTGTCAATAAAAGCTAATGACGTATTAGCTAAGGCAGGAAATGGATGAGAGTTCTGGTAGGGAGGAAAAAACCTCTAAGATAGAGTCAGGCACAGGAGGAAATTTCCTCCTGAACTCTAAGGAGAGAGGCACACTAAACTAAGAAGAGGTAACCAGCTATGAGGCACAAATAGAGTAGAATAAATGGGTTAAATAAATTACGAGCTAGACAGGGGCTAAACTCTAGATTATGGCTTAGGCATTTATTCATAAATAATCAGTTTCAGAGTCAGTATTTTTGGAACTGGAGCACAGTGGAAAAAGTCTGCAGTTACAAGTAACAATGTGTACTTTAAAAATATAAGAAATTAGAGAAGAACAAATTTAATTATTTTTAAAATTAAAACTAAAAGTACATTTTATTATGTATGTGTACTTAACATAGATACTTACATGCACTATAAAATAGGTAATATATAATGATGAATGAATTCAGATCATGCAGATCATAGTGATTTTTCTATCTATAAGTCATAACTAAACAGATTATTGTGTTTTATTGCTTTCAGTAAAAGCTCATCCATTTGACAATTTACTATGAGAATTAATGAAGCAAAAGTGACAGTTTTATTGTGACCTCATTCATTAGGATTGTATAAGACCAAGCTGACTTTCATTTAGGGAATAGTTTAATATGATTTCCCCATGCACATTGAAACCTTGCATAGAACAAGGTAGAGGGTGGGTTTTGATTATCTGTGGTTTGTCCTGCTCTAATGTCTGACTTAGAATCATAAAAGAAATGTATAAAATAAAATGAACAACTGGAGACCTCCTTGCTTGCTTTTAGAGTGAGCAGAAAGAAAGAACTATTTTGTGTAAACTGGAAAACGATATTATTTCTGACTTTGGTTTTCATTTGATCCAGTGGTCTAGTACTAAGCAGAAAAGTTGAACTGAGATGCTTTTTAAATATCAATTCTTTCTTTAAGAACTTAATGCAATGTGTTATGATGGTGATCACCCCCTCTTTGTAGCCTTCCTCAGATCCACTTCTTCCACTACCCATCCAACTTTGTATGTAAGCAAAACACATGAAATTCAGTTCGTGCTGCTCACATACTCTTGTGTGTGTGGCTATCCATTATAGTATGGCAGAACTTCCATAAGTCACAACAATTCAAAAACAAACAAAAAGCAAAACAAGCAAACAAACAACCCCTCTTCTTTGTCCAACAGCAGTCAGTTGCCAATACCTTCTCAGGTAGGACTAAGGTTTATGTCAAAAAGCCTTCTCCATCCTTTGATTTTTCTCTGCCTTGAACTTTTATAGTTTTGAGCAAGCTGTCACAGTCATAACTACTTGATAGTCCAGAGACTTGCTGTAACTTAAAGACAGTCTCCCAGTTTCCTTTTAGTGATCCTCTGCCTGTGACTCTGATAATCTTTCTACTTATCTTCAATAAGCTTCCTGAAACTTGGGAGGCAGGCATTTGATACAGATATCTTATGTAGAAACAAGCCTTTGTTTTATTTTTATTTTTTTTTAAAGATTTATTTATTTATTATATGTAAGTACACTGTAGCTATCTTCAGACACTCCAGAAGAGGGCGTCAGATCTTGTTACGGATGGTTGTGAGCCACCATGTGGTTGCTGGGATTTGAACTCCGGACCTTCGGAAGAGCAGTCGGGTGCTTTTACCCACTGAGCCATCTCACCAGCCCCCAAGCCTTTGTTTTAATATCTATTTTCTTTTCTTTCATTCCTTTTATTTTTCATCATCTTCCTCTGTGCATATCACTACATGGAAAGAAGTTGTTACTGGGGAATCTCATTGCTTAATATTAAGCATGGTTCACATTTCTGAAGACATGCTTGCTATTTTCTGTCCTTGATGTTGAGGTTTCAAAATTTTTAAACAAAAACTTAGTGAATGACAAAATAGAATTAAACTAAACCCTGAATATTTTAAATTCTATTTATCCAATACCGAAGCATCTATTTTTGTTTTGTTTTGTTGTTTTGTTTTTTGTTTGTTCTGCTTTTTCCTATATTTCCAGCACATTAAACAGTCAAAAGTCACTTATGTATTACAACATCCATCTGTGCAATATAGGCACACGTAAAATATGCACACACACACACACACACACACACACACACACACACACACACACACACCAAGCATGTATGCATGCTTGTACATGTGTACTTGCTTATATAAACAATACAATTAATTAGTCCCTGCTGAAATTTCATAATTAGTAGAAATCTGTTGCCTTTTACATTAATATTTATAGGCACAGAAGTAAATCCTTAGTTAATGGAGAGTAATCTTGCATGTGCGCTAGTTTAAACTATAGCTCTTGGTTTATGTCAGGCATTACGCCAAACACTTCATATACTATCTGAGGGATCTGAATTCTATCCATACTTCAATGAATTGCCGCATGTAGTATCTTAATTTTATGTATTAAACCTGACACTTTGAAAGGTTAGCTGATGTGAAAAGGCTTAAAGTGATACAGACAACTTCCAAAAATATTCAAGTAGTAAAGCCAAAAACAGTGAAATACTGGAAAGCTATGTGGGACTGGCTAGCTCTCTTAATTTTCTACTTGGAAAATGGCATTTAAAGGAGTAAAGTAAGTGATGGGTTTTGAATGTGCATTGGGTTATACTTAGACATCAAAATGCAGATTTTGAACGTGATAGATTGCTAATGATTTTGTCCTCTCTATCTTAGTTTTATAATATATAACAATCATCATCATATCAAAAGTAATGACACAGCACCTACTAAAATTTCAATCTCTGAGCTAGAGAGTAGGCTCAGCAGTTTAGAGCACAGGCTGCTCTTCCAGGGAACCCAGGATAAATTCCCAGTACCCACAAGGCAGCTTACATCTGCCTGTAACTTTTGTCCCAGTGCTTCTGACACCCTAAAACAGATATACATGCAGGCAAAACACCTATGAAAATTATGTAAAGAATTTAAAATAAAATTAAAAAAAATTCAAGCACACTATTAATATTGCATTTATATATTATAGTAATTTAAAATAATTATATTGTTAATTTATTCAATATATCTACTAATTATAAAATCAGATTCCTTATTTGTAATAGAAGCATGGAAATGGTGCCATTAAAATATTTTGACATGTGAATAATACTGATTATTTTTTTAAATGTCAATAGCATTTTTTACTGATAATGACTCCAGTGGTATTGAAAATATTAATGATTAAAATTGTTTCTTTTAATGTATATGTGTAAGTGTATGTGTGTATGGCATGTATATGAGAATGATCATGTGTGTGTCACAAAATGAATGTGGAGGTCAGAAGAGCTCTTCATGTTTTCAGTTTTCTCTTTCCATGTTTGCATGCTTCCCAGAGATTGAGTGCAATTCATCTGGCCCCTGTTCCCACTGAGCAGTCTCATCTGTCTTACATATCCAAATTTCACAGTAGTTTTATCACTATGATATAAAATATATTTCATGTGTTTCTTTTCTTCCTTTGGGGGAGTGAATGGAGTCCTGTGCCACCCAGGTTGGAGTCAACCTCACTTCTTGAAGATTGTCTTGAACTTGTCCTTCATCTGCCTGCTCTGTGTTACCATAAGAACATGGCAACAAGATGCCCTGATCTTAGAAAATGTCTTACATTCTTAGCATGTGATATGTTTTTGTTAAATAATACTTTGCACTTTTAGAAAGAATTTCTAAACTTCATTTTACCTGGTTATTTGTAGCCTGTGAAGACTTATACCATGAGATCATAATGGGAAATTTTCTGATATATATATATTTCTGATATATATATATATATATATATATATATATATATATATATATGTGCTGATAAAATTTCAACTAGCATATTGCTAGTGTTTTGGAATTCAAATTGATGAACCTTTTCTAGGTTTTGATGTTTGGAGGGTTGTTTTGACTTAAAGTGCCTTGCCATTTTTTTGTTATCCCGATGCTTCAAGGAGGCATCACTGAGGTTATGAAAACACAATAAAGTGCATGGACATTTCGTGACTCTTTACTTGTAAATAATAGATCCCCTATTTGAATTAATTACCAAACTATTTTAGATTTCCAAATCATACAAACTGAAACAGTCCTAGCAGCAGGAGGCACATACACATACAGATGTTCTTTCCTAAGCATGAAATTGATATCCCTTATAAGTACATTCGTGGCTGAGTTGCAAGATACAAAACAAAACTGGACTACACATTGGATCTATTACTCTGATATATACTTTTAAATATTTCACATCTTTTCTTACCTTCTGTTAATATAGCCAGAAATGAAATGCCAATACATAATCAACAAGCCATCTAGGTAGCTCAGGCACATTCCTATAAATACATGTTCTTTTTTTTTTTCCTTGTTTGATTACCACTGTTAATAATGAGCCCAAGGAAAGTAATTAATATAGGTTATAAAAACAATTTAGAAAAACATTTAAATTACTAAGAGTAGAGAAGAGAGAAACAAGGAAGGTGTTCATGGAAGAAATATACTTTTTGAAAAATACTGAGAGTATGAAAGGAGATATAACTGAGGCAAGATGCAAACATCAAACACAAGACATTGCACAGAGCATCAGAAAGGAGGAAGGCAAATACATAGGCATGAGGACAGGAAGTCAGAATTTGAAGGATGCCTTCTGAATAAATGTTCTCTTCTATTTGGCCAATTCTGTCACTGCAGAATCCTTTTTCCATACCAGCAGAAGGACAGAAAAGTCTCAGGGTTTCTGTTTAAGTCCTGGCTTTATAAATAATCAATTATGCATCCTCAAAAATCTCAACATCTTTGTATTAAAGACGATCACCAATAGAACTTAAGGAGGAGGTCTGCCCACATTAAATGATGTAGAGGTGTTCCTGTCACATAAATGAGGCTTAGGGATGTTAAATGAAGTAGAAGAGCTCCTGTCATATAAGTGCTCAATGACTATCCCATATTCCTAATAGATGACTTATTTTTTTCTGTTTTAAATTCTTACTCTCCATATGAGTTATCTATCTAAATCACATCCAAGCCTCTCTCTCTTCTGCTTCATCTACACTCTTAAATGACAAGGATGATTAAAAGCCAGACTCCACTGACATGATGGATAACCTCTTTAGGTTTTGTCTGCTTAGTCACTTTCCATAAGAACATTCCCTGAAATTCTCATTCCTCTTCTACACTATAGATCACTTTTAAGCTCCACAACTTGAAATGCACACTAGTAAGTAACATTGTTAAGGACAACAACCTGTGTCTGTACACATCATAGGCCTTTGGAGAAAAATCCTTCTCACTCTTCCAAATAAATATAGTATTATAAAACCTCTTAATGACTCATCATTATACCTATAGATTAGTGAGTACATCTTTCCATACGTATCAGAGATGCTTCTTTACGGTAGAAATTATGTTATACCTAAACAGATTAAAACAGAGACCCACAATTGGTCAAGGTTCAGAGAACAAGAGATAATGGAACACTAAAACCTAAATGGGTACACTAATATTACAAACTATCCTTCCAAGGCTCAAGTTTATTACAGAAAAAAAAAACCACTGTAGTATAATATACTATATAATAATATATAATATATCACATATCAAATATCAATAATATATGTTATATATTATGTATTATATTATAGTATAATATATATTATATTATAGAGATGGAGTAATTGAAACAGCAAGGACTAAGATAGTCTCACGGGAAAAATTGTTTTCTAGACACAGCAGTAAGTACACATGTATATAGAATTCACAGCAACTGAAGCAATACACATAAGACCTGTTTTGGCCCTGATGAAACAAAGCCTAAATGGGACGAGCTGTGAAGCTATTGGCAGTGAATGGTTTCTTGGTTGGTGTGTTGCAATACTATGAAACTTTCTCTTTCATTCTAAGAGTCTGGCCCTTTGGTAGAGTTTTTTATAGTTAATAACACCACGTAAAGTCACAAAGGCATAAGTGTGTTATACTATCGTGTTCTTAGCCTGTATAATAAGCTCTCAGGTAAGAGTCAACCTTACTTGAGTTGGATCTCCCATGTAGTCACCTTTATAACTTAAGTGGATTAACAACTATAATCTTATGTTATGTTCCTTTCCCTGCGCATCAAAGGACAATGTTTGTGTATTATTTAGTGAAAGCAGCAAATATGGATATCGAACGTGCCCTTCTAAGCTTCCCAATAAAGATCGGATACATCATTTATAGATATTATTTGATAAATAATGATGTATATAGTGCTGTTTATTTCCTGAGCCATTTGGGAATCAGTTAATGCTGATGCCTTAATCGCTTGAAAAAAACGTTCTTTAATATTTCTGTAAAGTATTCCATTCACCATGTGGCGCTTTTTCTACTGTTCAATAAAACTTGGAACAAAAGCCCTTTGTTAGGAACAGACACTCAAAGACACTCACAGAATGACACACACGCACACACGCGCACACACACACAAGCACAGTCATACAACATGTAAACACAGATACAGAAAAAGATTTGTATATACGTCTTTAGCCATGCAGAGATTAAGACATGTTAAAGAGACATACAGATCTCAGAACACATTGTGAGAATGAAGTTTAGAATTCAAATCTAATTTTGCCTCTGATGGAGGTGCTTCTACCTATTTTCTTGATATGACATTGATGAATTTTAACTGGTTCAGAACTAGTTACTTATTTCCTTAAACCGCATGGGTAAGGGCGTATGAATTTTATTTATGTTTTTGGCTCCTGGTGAGTGGACAACACTTCTCTGAAAGCTTCATATCCATTCACTATCTGTATTTGATGGATGGAAAATACAGAAGACACAAAGTTAAATAGTTACAGAAGGGAAGTCTGAAGTGGGCTTAAAGATTATCAAAGCACCTTATGCAAAATTCTCAAACAATTAGTAAATTTTATAAAGGAAAAATGTATTTGAAACACCACCTCTGTATCTCATTCCCTTCTCTTGATTGTCCTGTGCAGAGAATTGTTTTCACTTGATCACTGATGCTTTCAGGGCTTTCTATTACCCATTCAACACATCCCTACATATGCATATTGTACGAAAAACCTCCACGTAAATTAGCTGTTGAATTGCATGAGACAGTGTAATAGTTAACAGCTTAAGAACTCAGCCACATGTTGAATTTCTCCCTAACTTTTGTCCTACTCATTGTGTCCTCTATTCACAAGATTAATTAGATGCCACCTTGTGTTTTATTCATTACAATACTCAACTTAAAAAGATGTGGTTTCAAATTCAGAAAGGCATTAGTAAAATTGAATTTCTTTTGTCTGCTGAGAATAAGGTCTCCTGTTCTAAATGATGCTTGTTCAGACGCCTTCCTTAGCTTTCTGCTATGTAGTAAAAACAACTGTTTTTTTTTTTTTTTCACAGAATCATTTCTCAGGAGGAATTTTTAAAACAAAAGATGTGTTAACAAGAGGAGAGAAAAGGGAGGATATTTACTTATGCACTTCATGTAAACATATAGCAGCTTAGGAATTAGCAATATCAAAGAGATGATCTAGTACTGGGAAGCACATAGTAAACTAAGCAAAGAAAAGTATAGTTATGGACATGTTATACGTATTACATGCTTGAATACACAGCATCTGTGTTTGCCTACACAAGTTCCACATAAGATCATGCAAGAGAAAAAAAAAAAAAACAGAAAAGGTTTGGAGCTTCTCTGTAGGTTCTGCCACTTACTGCAGGGCTATAGTCAGCTGGTATTTGCTAGGGAAGAGAGAATGCAGAGGTGGATGTAATCACATTCTGACAGTCTCTGATCAGATCATTTCTCTCCTATCTTTCTTTATTAATATGTTTGTATATTAATTCCTCCTTTCTTCACTCTCTTAATTTTCTTCCCTTTTTTCCTCTATACTTCTTTCACAATCTATTCCACAAAATTTCATCAAATAGGATGAAGGATTGTGGGTCCCAAAGGAGATAGAAATCACACAGGAAGACTGGCAGAGTCAACTAACCTGGACCATTGGAGCTCTCAGTCTGAATCACCAACAAAGAACATACATGAGATGGACCTAGGCCTTCCTGCTCATAGGTAGCAGATGTGCATCTTGACTTTTTTGTGGGTACAGAACAACTGGAGTGGGGCCTATCCCAAAAGCTGCTGCCTGTACTTGGTATATGTTCTTCTAGTTGGGTCCCTTATCTGACCTAAGTGGGGAAGGAAGCACCTTGCCTCTAAGAGCCATGAAGTTCCAAGGTAAGAGATATTCAGGGGGTCACCCACTCACCCAGAGGAGAATGGGAAGGGGAAAGAGGGAAAGATTGTGGAAAGGGAGTGCCCAGAAGTAGGGCAGTGAGCAGATATAAAGTGAACAAGTTATAAAATTAATAATAAAATTAAATTTAAAAAATAAAAATAAGAAAAATAAGATTAAATACCCAGTCATTTTATCATCTAGTTTTCTTTTTAGAATCTACTTAAATTCAATGTTCTCTCCTATAAAATAAGCACAATTATTAGAAAATATTATGTAAAATTCAGAATTATAATAAGATCAATATTTAATAAAATATTTTAGATCTGGTACTATTTGCATTGATTTTAAATTCCAGAGTTTGAAATATAGTTCGTGATTAACATTTTCATGGTGTGTTTCTTTGGAGTTGCCTAGTTGCAATTTTAACCTGAAATATGATACTGTTCCACACATCATTTAAAATAGATTAAGTATCGTGGTGTTTGATGAAGTGAGTTCAGTTTTAAACTATGCACATGGAAATAATGCAAACAAATACAGTCAGAAATCTATTTGTCAGAGGCACACTCTCTGGAATGCAAATCAATCATAGCTCATGTGTTCCTTTCCTTCTGCTCAGATTTTTCATATTCACTTGAAAATAATTTAGCTCTTTCATAGCCTCTGCTTAAATGCATAGGGCAATAACATATGGGACTCAATTGCATACAACTGTCACATTTATTTTATTCTTTCTTTAATTTATTTTTTATTTTGAATATTTTATTTATTTATATTTCCAATATTATCCCCTTACCAGGTTTTCCCTCCAGAAACACCATATCCTATTCCCCATCCCCTGCTTCTATGAGGGTGCTCCCCTACCCACCAACCCACTCCCCTCCCATTGATGCCCAACAAGGCCATCCTCTGCTACATATGCTACATATGCAGCTGCAACCATGGGTCCTCTTTTGTTGATGGTTTAATCCCTAAGAGCTCTGGGAGTGTCTGGTTGGTTGATATTGTTGTTCTTCCTATGGGGTGGCAAACCCGTTTAGCTCCTTCAGTCCTTTCTCTAATTCCTTCATTGGGAACCCCATGCTAAGTCTAATGGTTGGCTGTGAGCATCCACCTCTGTATTGGTCAGGGTCTGGCAGAGCCTTTCAGGAAACAGCTATATCAGGCTCCTGTCAGCAAGCTCCTGTTGGCATCCACAGCACTGTCTGGGTTTGGTGACTTAATATGGGATGGATCCCCAGGTGGGGCAGTCTCTGGATGTCCTTTCCTTCAGTTCTACTCCACACTTCATCTCCATATTTCCTCTCGGGAGTATTTTGTTTCCCCTTCTAAGAAGGACTGGAGCATCCACGCTTTTTGGTGCACTTCTAATTTCAAAGAGCAAATCAAGCAAAAAAGAATACCTATGCAACCAAGGGATTGAAATACCCATGATTTCTCAGTCTACATATAATTTATATTTCATGTAATTTCAACTCTTTGACAGTTTTAATAAAAATGGCTCCCATTGGTTCTTATATTTGAATTTTATTATCAGTAAGTGGCACTACTTAGAAAGATTGGGAGCATAAGTTGTTGAGGTAGGTGTGGCTTTGCTGGAGGAAGTGTCACTGGGGGTATTCTTTGAGGTTTCAGAAGCCCATGCCTGGTCCAGTGCTTCATACTTCCTCTTGTATGAAGAATTCTCAGCTCGTTTTCCATGTATGATGCCATGATTCCTGCCATGATGATAATAGACTAAACATCAGAATTTTACACAAGCCCTAACTAAATGCTTACTTTTATAAGAGTTCCTGTTGTCATGGTTTCTCTTCTCAGCAATAGAACACTAAGAAAGACCCTAGTCTTAATTCTAATGTATTTTCTGTGACTCTTTCTAGAAAGCAAGTATTCTTTTGTTAATGGTAATGTTGAGCATTTTTAGGACCCTGCATGATTTTTTTCCTAATCTCATAAAAGTTATTATTGTATGAAATTAAAATGATGGCTTATTTTACATTAATAATTTGACCAAGATTCACATGAAAGCTTGTAATGTTATCTACTGCTCATGTGAGTTATTTGGGACATATAATCATAAAGACATCATCAGTCTTAAAATTTCAAAGTACATTAAATTCACAAGTGGAAACATCCTAATAAAACCCTCTCTGTCTGTAACTAATGCACACTCTTAAAAATAAAGAATGTGCTGGCAGAGTACTTCGAAGCAAAGTCTCACATCTGTATGATAAATGATTACAAAGTCTCACAGTTTTGTGATTATAGTTTCTTTCCTTCTTAATAACTTTGGATGGACACAGCAAAGGGATCTACGTCCTATTTCTTTACATCACCATTTTATTCCTACAATAGCTGGAGTGAGTGATTATCCAGACCAAATCATTCATTCTCCTGGTTTTTTGTTACTTCTAGAATAAAACATTATGATAGTTGGACTTCCCCGTATTTCACTGGACATCTTGCCAGTACAGCCATTACATTTGGTAATTTTTTTTATGGTAAAGTAAGCATCACCTTTGCAAATGATTTCAAGTCTCAAGAATCAGGGTAGCCAAAAAAAATCCTAATTGTTTTGAGGTTTAGAATGAAATTTATAAGGCATATCTAATAAGGGAATATAACGTTTTAGGACTGGTAAAAAATACACATCGATATATACACTAGCATTTTAAAAGAACACTGGGTTCATGATCCTTTGGTATATATTCTGTTTGCTCTTGGAAACAGATTGGTAAGTAAGAAAAATCTGTTTCTCTGAAAAATTTGGTTTTTATGAAAATATGAATTCATATGGCATTACCTTTACTGAATAGTGTTTCTTGTACTAAGAAATATCTTGTGACTCAGTTCCTTTTTGTGTCTATCAATCACTTAGGTTAAAGATAACACCATGGTCTTCCAGGACTTGATTACCACATCTGTAGTAGTTTATGATAAATCACATTTATACATAATACAGGGAGTGAGTATATTAACCATGATAGCTTTCCATGTTCCTGGTGAATAATCTATCACTGGCATATTTGATAAAAGAACACTGTACCACATTTCAAACATGTCATATTACTGACTATAAACAGAAGTTTAAAATTTATAGTTAACATCTAAACTAGCAGTCCCATTGCTGAAGAGAACACATTCCATTATTTTTGAAGAGCTAACAAAAAGCAATTCTGCTTTAATGTGAGCTAGTGTTTTCCTTGCTGTCTTTGTTCATTTAGTAATGTAAAATATTCCTAAAATTTTGAAATATATACATGTATCATTCTCTGGATAATATTGTATGCAAGCCAGTAAGGAACATCCCTCCATGGCCTCTGCATCAGCTTCTGTTTCCTGACTTGCTTGAGTTCCAGTCCTGACTTCCTTTGGTGATGAACAGCAGTATGGAAGTGTAAGCTGAATAAACCCTTTTCTCCCCAACCAGCTTCTTGGTCATGATGTTTTGTCCAGGAATAGAAACCCTGACTAAGACACACAGATATTCAATTCATATCAAGAAATGGGCAACATCACTGAAAGGAAACTTTCACAAATTAGGATAAAATTTACAAGCATTCTTTGATTTAATCAACACAGATTGTCAAGAAATATTATTAATTGTGACAGTCATTTCATTATTATGAGAAATAACTTATAGAAGAAGCTCAGGAGGCTTGGTGATAGCAAAGTCATTGCCACACTTGTCCTACAAACAAGTAGACCTATGCAGGTCCTCACCATCACATAAAAAAAAGTCAGACATGGAAAGAAAAATGCTCACTGACAAATGGAAGGTTGAGAATTTGCATACTGCTGTATGCTGGCCAGCCAGTCAATGTGAATATGTGAGCTCCAGGTTCATTGGAAGGCACCATATTTATTATCCTTTCCTAAACCTGAATCTTCCTTTTGTACTTAATACATAACATGCCTGAAAGAAATTAATTTTATATGTAGTTTCTTCATTTCCAAAGATATGTATTTATTTATTTATTTAAAATGATCCAATCTGTCCTTTTTTATGTTTAGTCTTTATTGAACCTTCACAAAATCAACAAACTCTTCTCCCACTGATGCCCAACAAGGCCATCCTCCATTCTTGCCTACAAGAGAGCTTTTTAAATCCCACCATTATCAGCCTAACTTTTTCCCATTAGTATTTTAAATATATTGTATTATGTTCAGAGACTGTCATGTTTCTTCTGCTGTCAAGTGAATTGGACATTTCCATAGATCACTCCATTCTTTCAGCTTAGAGCTGTGAGAATCTTCTTTTTGTTTTTCTATTTATGAAAATGAAACTCTGTTAGGTTGCTTTTGCCTGATGATGTTTGGCCCTGCATGCCTGTAAACTAGCATTGTTCTCTAGGTGTCAGAATATTTCTATAACTTTTTTTTTATAATCTACTTACTTCTTTGCATTCTCCAGTTATGTGCTCCGGATTATTAACTTTGAGCCCTCTCCTGTAATACTAGAATTCCTCTTTCTTTATTTTAAACTCTTCCTTTTTGTTCTCCTCACCATGTGAACTGAGTTTTCAACTAGTCTGTCTTCCTTTTCTAGAATATTTGGATTTTTCATTTTTGGAAATTCACTAAATTTTCATTTAAATTTTCAGATTGATTTATTTCTGCCACAGGTGTTCATGATTGAATTTATTTGATTCATTTATTTTATGTTCTCTCTTGATTTGACTAATGAGTACTTTTCCTCACTGTCATTTGATTCTTATTGATTATTCTTCATGATAGATATTTTACATTCTTTAGGATTTTTCTACACTTTTCTTTTTTTTTTTTCCACTGCATTTCAATTAGTTGAGTTCATGGTTTATTCAAAGCTTCCTATCCTTGACATTTGAAATCATCTAAGACGTAACAAATATCTTTCTTTTTTTTTAATCCCAGCATTCCCAAATAACATTTCCTTATACCTCTATCCTCAGTTATTTTAGACAAAATTCTTTTTCCCCCTAAAAGTGAAGTTACCTCCATTATCCCAACAAGTGTAGATGTACAAGGCTGGATTTCCTGGGTGTGAATTACCAATGTGATATTACTGTTTAAACACCAGAGGGTGATCCAAGTCCAAGTTTGCTTCAAATTCTTTTTAACATGTTCTGAATAAGCTTGAGAAGTTAGTCTGGTTATTTTCTGGAAAGCTTAGTCTTTTTTCCAAAATTTTCTTCTTCAAAAATACATAGGCACAGATTTCTGACCAACTCGTGATAGAATCACCAGCAAGAATGTGCTGCAGAAGCCTGTGCCATGGATCTGTCCATTTCCTTCTGTGTCTTCCTGACTCCATTGGCCAAAGATGTCTTGGACAACTCTGAGGACTCAAATTACAATAGGCTGTACATTCGTGACATGTACTAAGACTCATGGCAGTTTTCATAAGACAATAGCAATGCTTATAGGCAGTGAAGCATAAACACTCATTCATCTTACTCTAGAGATACCCAGAGACGCCATAGGTAGGTAGACCATGGAATGGAATTCACTGAGATCACTACAAGGTTAGGTTTAATCACCCCAGAACCAAGTTCCTGGACAAAACCTTGTGCTTTCACTATTTCCTGCAAGCAGTGAATGAGTTTCCTTGACCCTGTACTTTCAAAAGGTGGTATTGTGTTAATGAAGTGTCCATTGGCATCTATGCTTTCTATAACTCGGTTGATACTAAGTCTCCTAGACAGAAGGGCTTTCAGAGTTTCAAATGTGTATCAAGATCAATACCACTGTCACTAGTGCTGTTGGCACAAACAGCTAGGGCAAGTAACCCAAATTATGTTTGAAATGCTTGAGAGTCCCAAATTTAAGCACTGACTTGGAAGTCAAACCCTGCCTAGCTTAAGGTTAGCTGATGGTGATGGAGATAGCATTTTGACCTACTGAAGCTTAGTTGGGTACACTCTTACAGAAATGTACCTAGCCTTAGGTAGGAGATTAGTGTCTGATGTAGTCTTAACTCATCTCCGTGAACAACAAAAGCAATAATCTTAGTGTTTTCAAATAATGTTCATGCCTCTGACTTATGGTAGGATAGATCTGGAATCTCAATTTGTGAGCTCTGGAATAAAACCTTTATTTTCTATCTGGCATATGGTTTTATTCTATAGCAGATCTGATAATAACCCCTAAGACAGAGACCTAAAGATTACGGAGGATTTCTTCATCTTAATTAGAGACTTTGTATCTTTACAAAAGAAACTCAGAGAAGATGATGAAGGCAAACTATTCACTGCCTGGTTAGCACAGTTATAAAAGCTCTCACCAGTGATCTTTGCTAGCAGTATATCATGAGACCCTAGTAACTGACTTTCACCATTGTAAATTGGTGTCATTTCAAATCTAAGGCTTGCATTTATTTTTTCCTGGACGCACAAGCAGGAGGTATTTGTCTGTACTCGGCTGCATGGAGTTGGGAGAGGAAGTGTGAACATATATGTAGGTATTATGGTTTCTCCCCTACTTCTTTTATTTCTTGCAAAGGTAGTTGGATGTATTTGTTTGTATACAGTGAATCAACTTGTATTGAATTTGCTTTGTGGTCAGTGAGAAAATTTCAGAACTCCTTTATTAATTTCTCATCTTCTGGATTTCCTTGAGAAACTACTTCTTAAATTTCTCTTTTGTACTATTCTTTTAAAAAAAATTAAGTGGTCAATTTTGATATATATATATATATATATATATATATATATATATATATATATATATATATATACATGTGCGTGTGTGTGTGTATAATTTCATTTTGAATTGAAATAAAACATGCAGTATATTCTCATCAGATGTTTCATATATAAGTACTGTATATGCACCATTTCCTACACTGCCTTTTCCTCCTTTGCCCTCTAACCTAACTTGGATTCATTATCTAGAACACAATTACTATTTTTTCAATTTTTATTACATATTTTCTTCGTTTTCATTTCAAATGCTATCCTGAGCATCCTCTATACGTTCTCCCTGCCCTGCTCCCCTACCCACCCACTCCCACATCTTCCACTAGCAGCCTTTGGATGAAGACATAGAACTCTCAGCTCCTCCTGTGCCATGCCTGCCTGGATACTACCATGCTCCCACCTTGATGATAATGGACTGAACCTCTGAACCTGTAAGCCAGCCCCAATTAAATGTTGTTTTTTATAAGACTTGCCTTGGTCATGGTGTCTGTTCACAGCAGTAAAACCCTAACTAAGACAGAACCCTAACTAACATATTCGTTGGGCAATTTATAATTCTTTCCATCATATTTACACTTTTAGAAGATATTCAGATATATTAGATAATTTCAGGTTAAGAATAAAACACTGTAAAAATATCCTTTGCACTACTAAAAGATATCAGTAGAACAATCATAGTTCAATACAGTAGCTCTTCTTCAATTTTATAACTGTAACATCTAGTCATTACCACTTACCAACTAATTAAAATCCTGTCAAAAAGATTTTTTATGACACCATTCTTGGGGTACAACTATTCCTTTTTACTAAACCTGGGTATGTTTTCCTTTTCCCTTTGATCTGTGTTTGGGTCCCAAGGGAAATGAATAGATGATCATACACTTCAATGAGTAATTGTTACTTCTTGTATAAACTTGGCAATGAGTCTTCAGAATTTTGTGAATTTAAGGAGTGTCCAGTTCTTTGTAACTGGGCTTTCAGAATGTTACTAATTTCTCTTCTCTTCCTAAGAATAATGTTTTAATTCATAGGAAATGGCTACACAAACAATGTTAGATGGAATTGGGCAAGAATTTCTTAGATAAAAAAAGATATGACTGAAGAAATTCTCCTCAAATAAAATACCAATTTCTTCAAGAAAATTATAGGCCGAGGTTGGCTCATTGTCTAGTCTTGACTCTCATCCGCTCATATACTCACCTTTTTAAAAGTTGGTTTAATATTTATTTTGCAAAGAAATTCCAGATAAATTAGCACTTATAGTAGCACAGTGAGGTATTTCTTATTCTTTACAGATTTCTACAATATGGTAGCAACATAAACATAAAATTTGCCTCACATTTAGCATAAGTGACAATTAAATGTGGGCTAATAAAGTGCACCAAAGAGCATAATAACTTCATTGTTTTTTATGCTATGTGTATGCCTATTAAATGTGCGTGATACATACACAGTAGTATGTGCGTATAAGTAGTGAATTTTCTGCCGAGCCCAAGGGATATCCTCCATTGTCTTCCTTTAGCTTTGTTGTCACATTATCTCAAGACAAGGTGTCTACTGAAACAGAAGCTGGCCTTTTTGCTTGTTTGTTTATGTTTTTATTATTTTTTTTATGCTATCTGGCCCAAACTCCCTGGATCTCTCTGGTTACAGCTACCAATCTGTGTTTTTATTTTACATTAACTGAGGGGAAGTCAACTCTTGCCCTTGCAGTTGCACAGTAAGAACTTTATACACTGAACTAGCTCCCTAACCAGGAGCTAATTTTTGATAAGAAAAAGTGGATTTGCGGGGCAGTGGTGGAGCATGCCTTTAATCCCAGCACTTGGGAGGCAGAGGCAGGTGGATTTCTGAGGCCAGCCTGGTCTACAAAGTGAGTTCCAGACAGCCAGGGCTACACAGAGAAACCCTGACTCAAAAAAAAAAAAAAAAAAAAAAAAAAAAAAAAAAAAAAAGAAAAGAAAAGAAAAGAAAAAAAAAGAAGAAAAGAAAAGAAAAAGTGAATTTAAAAACCAACACCCCCCCCCAAGTTATTTATTTTAAGAGAATTTCATTTTATTGAATTCTTAAATAAATCAGTAACATTGATTGTCTTTCTCATCTCACTCGCAAGGACGGAGAGTCTTAGTTATTCTAGTTAATGTTTAAATTCTAGAAGGTTGGGAAGAAAAAGGCCAGAACTGAAATCTAGTCTTACACAGGTTTTTTGATTCACTGGGAAAGACTACTCTTTCTCAACCCTTCAACACATAGATTTGTTTTCATTAAAAGATATGTGGGCTTATTTCAACTAGGTAAGTAAACAAAAGAGAGTCACCCAGACACACATCTGATTAGGCATGCATTCAACATGCTGTAAGTCTGGGAATCTGGCCATCATTTCAAAGATGAGATTTGACATGGCCCACTAGCTGAGGGAATAAGAAACCTTAACACTACAGAATCAACTCCCATCCTTTGCAGATGCCTGCGGGAGATGCATCTATAATTGATGACTCTAGTTCCAGCTGTTCTCAGAACGGTGTGAGTGAAGTTAGGAATTATTTGCCGAAGCTAATAAGTGGGTAACAGTTAAATCAGCATGAGTGAATTTATATATCTGCCTTGCATAATATGTTTTACAAGTATAATTGTTCAAAATGAAGATATTTATTTATCATAGTATTTATTCTACTATTGCCAGGAAAAAGATTAGCTCAAAGAAAATATGCATGAATATGCTCAAGGTTTAATTTATTTTAAAATGGATGCCAAGACATTTTTATAAAATCTCAGGCAAGATAAGATGATCTGTAAAAATGTAGGAGGCTACTTTCCTAAATTAATTGTTTATTTCTTTAAGAGTCATTATTTTTATCTCTATTCTTAAATTTCATAAATAGTATCTTTCCTACTGGAAATTATGGTCTTATGACACTGATAATAGCTCCACTAAGAATTTATAAATATGTACATATATATGTTTATGTTTATATAAGCATAAACAAATATACGGCATTAGAAAATCATAATGTCATGTCCCGTAAGTCACATGCTAGTGTTCACCATCAGTAAGGTCAATAATTCAAGGCAAAATATCTAATAAGAAATCCTATTTTGGAGGTTGTTAAAAGAAGCAGGTATGGCTAATTTTGATCATACACTTTACCCAGTTCAGATTATCTCAATTATTTTATTCTTTATGCAGTCATAATGCTCATTTAACCTTCTCATTTGCATTATAATATTACAAAATACACCATTTGTTTTGATGAATTAATTTATTGTGTGTATGTGTTTATAGCCTCAGGAGTGGTACGTGTGTGGTTGTGTACAGTTATGTGCACATAGATATACATGCCTATGCTCAGGCTCAGGGGTCTCCCAGAACTGCTTCTTCAGTTGAATCAACAGAGATTCCAGAAAGCCTAGAAGATTAATTTATTTATGTTTCTCTACCATTAATATCAGAGGTGTACCTTTTGTTATCCATTCTTAGTTGTGCATGCATTCCAATCACTTTACCAACCGACCCATCAGTCTTCATTTTACTAGAAATGTTTTGTCTAGGATGTCTTTCTCAATAGGCACAATAAAAAATCTACAACATAGCCATCTGTGATTCACGTTCATTTTCGTGGTCAGAGCAATCTCATATTCTTACCACTGAAATGGTACTTTTAGTACCAGCACCATTGATATCATCTGGAATCTTGTGGGAGGGAGAAAGAAAAATATCATACTTAAGTAAAAAGTAAATTCAAGAAAGACATTTATTAAAATTCTAAGTGGAGTCATTATCAGACATATATGACTACTATTTTATCCAGTAGGAAAGGTCCTACTTACGTAATTTAAGAATATAGATAAAAATAATGACTTCAAAAAAAATAAACAAATATTTTACAGCCTATGCAAGTCAGTGATATTTCTAACTCACTTATGAAAACTTGCCCTGACAAAGGACATGCTTCTCTCAACCACCTAATACTCTTCAAAGGTTCTGGAACGTTGAAAATTGTCTAGCTTGTAAATAAAATGTGTCATTATGAAAATATATAAGGCATACAAACAAATATGTATTTATATGAGATAGTTACAGAATTCCATTCAGTTATATGCATTGCTCCCTTTTGTCAAATAAACTGTAATCAAATCTCATGTACCTTGATAAGTAACATGGCATCTTGGTTTTTCTAATGCGTAAGACATTAGATTATACAAATCTGTAACAAATTATATAAAGACATACTACTTTTTGACATTCATCATTTGTTATCTTTATCAGTATTTTCACACTTAAAAAAAAGAAAATAATTACATTCATCTCTCATAAAATGTGCTGATGTCTCTAGATTAGGTGGAACAATTTACCATAAACTACATGACTTTTGCCTGTTACAAAATTTTCAAATAACATTGTGAATTAAAAGTTGTCATGAAATGTTTAATAATGCAAATAAAACTCTACATTGGAAATAGATCAATAAATATGCCTTCCTTATTTTTTTCCGGTGAATACAAATTTTAAGAATAATGCACATATTCTTTAAACAGTAACATCACCATATTTTACAAGTCCCTTTAGAAATATTTCAGTTTAAATAAAGAAAGATTTTATTTTTTCTCACAACAAAATACATGGTATAGAATGACATCTTCTCTTATAATTAAAAAAATATCATTCTGCAGATATAATTGTTTTTATTCCAGTGTATAATTATATCACAGCTGTGTTTTTGAAGGTATTTTACACATATTTATGGTTTGATACTTACTATTGTTCAATATATGAGATCTCCAGTATAATCTTATTAATATATGTCATGCATTATTCATATATTTTGATGTATTACCATTTTGATAATCCATTATTCCTGTAAAACATAATGGTTTTAACTTCATATTTTAGAGCTCTAGTGTGGAATACATTCTGTTATATTTTTCATTTCAATTTGATAAAAATTTCTTTTGGAAGACTAGAGATGTGATGACTAAATGTAATGATGTAAAGTGTAATGTGTTTCTAAATGTGGAAAAGAACATCAGTTGAGACCTAAAGAATTCCTTGAAACATATGGTCTCTAATTTATGATACTTACTCAACATAGGTTCATTAATTGTGATAATTCTGCTGTAGCAATATGGAACATATTATCAAAAGAAAAAACAGAGGATGGCATATGTAAATGCCTTAAAAACTGTAGATTTTTTTCAAATATATAGTTTATAAACTGCAAAGATACACTTCTTGAGGAATATAAATTATCTAACTCTAAAAGGTATCTTCTTTCTCCAATCCTGGTCTCAACTTCTTTGGTCTTGATTATTATTCATGTACATTTTCTATGAAATCAGAAATCATAATAATAATAAATCATAAAAGAGAGATAATATGCATTTTATACATCAAATTCTAGAGCTTTAAAATGCAAGAATAATATATTTTTAAATGTACAAATATATCTTAACTACAATCTCTATTTGCTTATGTACATTGGTATGAAATATTGATGACACTTTCAATGTTAAGTACACAAAGCTTTGCACTCAACTCTACATATTTTGTGAACAGTTCTAAGTAAATGTCAATGAGTGAGTGGTAAGGCAGTCTGAGTTATAATAGAAAATAATATTTATTCAATAGTCTTATTGTTTTCCTTTGTGGAGGCAAATACTTGTCTGAATAAAAAGATCAAAGGTTATATTGTAAGCATGAAAAGAACATTTTTATACCATCTCATAAATTCACTTTCAAAAGTTGTAAATTTGTTCCTTTTTTTCTAAACATCTATTGAAACATAATTATTTGTGATTGTGTGTTGCTGCAGGGCTCTTGATATGTAAATAAATTTGACTGAGAATGAGGGCAAACAGTTTTATTAATTGCATGATAGAAGATTTTCCTTTCTGCCAACACATGACTGCTGCTTATAGAAACTTGTTGACAATACTTATAGCTTTATAACTATCTTTTTCTTTTCATTTTTCTCCTTTTTTTGAAAATATATTATTTTCTCATGCAATATATCCTGATGATATATTCCTCTCTCTTTCTCTCTCTTCCTCCTCCTCACAGCCCCTCCTAGACATAACGTCTCTTCTAGATCCACCTCCTTTCTGTCTCTCATTAGGAAAATAATAAACAAAAAAATAAGCTTCCAAGTGGTAACAACTACACCTGATAAAATAAATAAAATATAATAAGTTAAAGACCGTCATAAAGAGAGGCACAAAACTACCTAACCGAAGAAAAGGAGTCTTAAGTGTAGGCACAAGAATCAAAGAGCAACTCACTAATATATTCAGGAATCTCCTGAACTTCTGAAGTTAAAAGCTGTAATATGTATGCACAGGACTTGGTCCGTACCCGTGTTGTCCCTGTGCTTGCTGCCCCAGTCTCTTTGAGTTCATAAACAACCTGTATAGTTGATTCAGAGTTCCTTCTTTTTCTGGTGTTTCCCATTTCCTCTGACTTTCTTATTCTTTCTGACTCCTTTTACTCGGGGTTCCCTAAACTCTGAGGGTAGCATGAGGTTTGGGGAATCTCATTTATAACTGTGTGTTCCAAGGACTCACTCCTCCTCTGCATGATGTCTCACTGTAGGTCTCTGCAATTGCTTCACCTGCTGTCTGTGAAAACTTCTCTGGGTAAGGAAGAACTGAGTATAGCAGTTATTTTTATACACACACACACACACACACACACACACTCACTCACACACACACACACACACACACACACACACACACACACACACACACACACACATATATACAAAAAGTGTACAGTTTTCCTCTGTATCTCTGGGATATCTGCACTCTAGTACTGACCAAGAACAAAATATTTTCTTTAAAAAAAGCTTTTACTGCAGTCTGTTTCCATATTGACCCTCCAGTGTCCCTTAATCTTAGCTGCCCAACCCAGTATTGTGTAACCTACCCTTACTCCTTGCTTCCCTGTTGAATGCTCCTGTTCCCATACTACACTTCCTCTCCATAAAAATATATTATGCTTCACTTTCATTGGGAATTCCTCCTCAGATCACCAGTGCCAAGTGGCAGCTGTGTGCTCTATATTAACTTCTGGTTATACAGAATGCAGCAAACCTATGAAAGGCTTAAAAGACAACACCCACATATAAAGGAATGGTTAGCATGTTTATCTTTTGGGTCTGGTTTAACTCACACAGGGTGAATTTTTTTTCCTAGTTCTATGCATTTGCCTATGAAATACATGTTTTTAAAATAGCCAATTAATAATCCATTGGATGAATGTACAATATTTTCATTGTCCATTCTTCTGTTCGTGGACATTTAAGGGTTTTTCCCCCCAAACTTTAGATACTGTGAGTAAAGAGGAAGGGAGGATTGCTGTGCAAGTACCTCTGCTGTAGCATACAGTAAGAGGTACAGCACTTTTGGTAGAGGTCTGAGTGATATAGCTGGATCTTTGAACCACCACACTATTTTCATATTGGCTGTAAAATTTTGCACTCCCACCAAAAATGACAGTCTTCTTACCACACATCCTCAGCAGCATGAATTGTCACTTGTCTTATTGATCTTGGCCATTTTGCCAGATGTAGAAAGAAAGAGGTTTTGATTTGTGTTTTCCTCATGATTTAAGGATTTTGAGCATTTAGGAGTTGTCAGTTACTTAGACTGCAGTTGTTGAAAACTTTCCATTTAGTGTTTTACCCAAATTTTAATTGGACTATTTGTTATCTCGATGTTCAGGTTTTATTTATTTATTTTTTAAGTATAGATATTAATTCTCTCTTGTTTGACTAATTGGTATCAGTCTTT
The DNA here is from genome assembly GCF_000001635.26 of Mus musculus. Classification (NCBI taxonomy): domain Eukaryota; kingdom Metazoa; phylum Chordata; class Mammalia; order Rodentia; family Muridae; genus Mus; species Mus musculus. Next base: position 20,129,129 of record NC_000081.6, read on the forward strand.
TCTCATTCTGTGAACTGACATTCTTTCCCACACAGAGCATTTCAGTCTTGTGAGGTCCCATTTATTAATTTTTTGTGACTGTACTTTAGGCATCCTGTTCAGAAAAACTGTTAACTATACAAATAACTTTAATATTATTCCCATTTATAAAGCCTTTAAGATGTGAGGTATCTGGTCTGGAGTTGAGGTCCTTGAGCCATTTGGAATCGACGTTTGTGCATGGTACTACATATGTATCTGTTTGAATGTTCTGCATGCTGCCACCTACCTTGACTGGCACAGTTTGTTGAAGAGGCTGTCTTTTTCCCAGTATATATTTCTGCTTCCTTACCAAAACTCAGATATCTTTATATATGGTCTGTATATTCAATTAGATGACATTTAGCAATGTATCTATTTTAGGCCAATACCCCACTTTGTCTCTTACTTAGTTCCTTGAAATAGTGAACAATGATACCTCCAGCAGTTCTTTTACTATTTGGGACTACTTTAGACATCCTATTTTTTTTTCTATATAAAGTTGAAGATTGTCTCCTCAATTCCTGTGAAGAATTGTGTTTCCATTCAACAATAAAATATAACAAGATGGTTTGGAGTTTAGTAGAACACAGTTACCATGAATTGTAATTGAACTTGAAAAAGCATGAAATGAAAGCCTCAAAGTCATTTATTAAGTTTAAATCCTAAATGCAGCCTCATGTGTGTTTTGTAAATTTCTGCCACTAATATAAACTACTCCAACCTCAACCTCTCATTTATTTATGGTTCCTCATAGGAAAAACAATGCAATGAGGCATCTCAAGGAAATAGTGTGTACAAATATGTTCAAAGGCACTCATGAGCTGCCTAGAACTTAACTGTTAAAAAGCACATTTCTAGCTGATAATTAGTGTCCTGTATAAGTTATTATTACCACTAACCACTTTTAGTAAACTCTCAGAGCTCAATTCAAAAGGTTGATTGCAATAAACTATGAGACAGAGATTCTACCTATGGAACTTTAAATCTTTGGCAATATTGTTCTAACCCCAGGAATATATACTGACTGATATATTGATACAACTGTAGTTAACTTTAGTCATTGCTACATGACTACATATAATTTTGAAAAGTTCTTTAAGAAGGGACATTGAAAATCGAACTAATACATTATAATGGCTAGATTTTGGTGGTTTTTGCATCTATATTTCAGAAAATGGCACTGTTTTAGGCTTCAACAATTTCTGTGAAATAATAGTTAATGGCGAGTGTATACAATAAAGATAAAAATAAGGTTAGATTTTCTTGATATTTTGTTTCCTTATCAGCAAGAACTTTCTCCAGAGAGTGTGGAAATTTCCAGAAGAGAATAAAAGTGACTTATTTGATAATAGTCCTATCTTTCAGAACAAGAATTTTCGGGAACAATCTCTGAAGATATATTGTTCTAAGAGGAAAAAGTTCTCCTTTGTGAGATACCATTTAAAGAGTAAAAACATTTCACAGCAGAAAGTGCTCTGAGATTCAACTCACATTTAATCATCCTCACATACCTGTACATCATTTATTACATGGTATACACAGAATAAAGTGTTGTCTTCAATGTGTACATTAAGCAGAATGTCCATATGGCCACTGTCTTACAGTCTGGCATAAGATAGCATTAAAGCTGACAATGCATTTACCATGTCATGCCATTAGCGTCAGACAGACAGGACAAGATGAAGGAAAATGACAGTGGTTTAGAGAAAATACACAAAACTCACATAAGTATGGTACTCAAAGCAGCTTAAAAATAATAAAGTGAACCATAATCTTAATGCATGCAATGTGACTCATCTAAGGAACAAAGTATAGACAGTATGAGAACTGAATATTAGATAAAGACAACTTTTATAACAATATATACCTAGTCCAATTACTTCTTTAAAATATAAGGAAATTTAAATTTTAATCCCTAGAATACTGTATAAAGTATACTTCTAGGTGTGCCTGTTCCTATAAATAAATGTATTGAAATCCTAACATTCTGTGTAATGATATTAGGAGTTAGGCTTCCAGGAAGTGATTAGGTTAACTGGTGAAGCGTGATGCTGACATTAGTGCCTTTATAAGAGAAACTGGAGAATTGTACCCAATGTGTACATCCCTCTTAAGGTGATATAGTTCAATGATAATAGGAGTAATGGGAGTGAAATAAGTTCCTTTGTATTTTAAGGCTCAAAGCTAAACATTTAAAAGTACCAGACTTCTCCAAGATATTTGCAATGTGTTCTTACTAAATCTTAATTTTTATCTACCTCAATTTAGTCTGACTATTGAAGATGGTCTGTATTTCCTTCTCTGCACATAGCAGCAATTAAAATATTAATAGTATGTATTTTATTTTTAAAAAATTAATTGGCATTTGACTTATTAATATTAATACATGATGAATTCATTTACAATATTTTTGACTATTCCACTCCCTCTCCAACTCCTTCTATATCCTTCCTACTAAATTCCTCTCCTCTTCTTTATTGTAGTTATGCTACATATATAGGTAGTTATACTACATATATATTAAATACAATATATAGTTATATATACATTATACATAATATATCACTATACTATTTTATATTTATATATATATATATATATATATATATATATATATATATATATATATGGAGAGAGACTATGTATGTATGTATGTGTATACACACACACACATATATATGTGCTTTTATTATTGCTTACATACATGCAATTTGAGATAACCAATTAGTATTGAGTACAGTATCTCTGGGCTTGTCTAAGAAGAAATTAGGCATATTTTCTAACAACCACTAACCACTAATTTCTTATAAGTTTTCATATATTTTTAAGGTGTTGTGAAATTTCTACAAAACCTACTAGCATATCAAATGTTACTGCAGTTGTTCTAGTCTTCCTTGGCAACCATAATGAGTTGTCTATGATAAAGTTTTCTGATATTTGTGTATAGCAACGTGTCCTTGATAATCACTAACCAATTTCTACTTAACAAAATAATAGTATTCAGTATTCCCTTAAAATCTATGACATATTTACAGAACGATTCTCATTAACAGTATTATATACAGGATCTGTCTCATATATATGTATGTGCATATATATACATAGTAGTTCCCGGTGGGCATATTTTGGTATGCCTGCCACTGTTGTAATTTACCAGGATTGGGGATTTTCTCCTCCATCAACTAGACCATAGGTTTCAAATGATTAGACATCTTCATTTCCTCATGATCTGTGGCTCAATTGTGCCATTTCTTCAGCAATATGGTATGAGTCAGAAGTTAAAGAGACTGAACTGAAGAATTTTTATAAGATGTTTTCAAATAATTCCGCTGTATCACAGACTGGCCACAGTACCAATTCACAATGGATACTTTTGTCTAAAGAGTGATGTATTTGACACCCATAATAAAAATGATCTTACATTAACGTAATGGAATACACTATGAAGTTTCTGACATTTAAACTTTTATCGTTCTCTCTCTCTCTCTCTCTCTCTCTCTCTCTCTCTCTCTCTCTCTCTCTCTCTCTCTCTCTCTCTCTCTCTCCCATATTCTGCTGATCCTGATCTGTCTGTCTGGTTCTTCTCTATAAAACCCTTTCTAATCTTACCCCCTGCTAGTTTACCACAGTCGTTTTCACTATAAAAATGCATTTCTGTCAAATTTTGTTCTTCTTTGTAAAACCTCTATAGGAATCTCTCTTTATCCAAGTGGCTCAAGAGTAACTGTTGTCCTATGTTTGCTTTGCTTCTTGTGGAAACCTTCCGGCCACCTGAACACCTTTCTCTGACAGAGCATTAGATTCAGGCTCTCTTTATCTGTTTTATGAATGCATCTCTGCCAAATCTCTCCATTTCTACATTTTTTCTCAATGTGCTACCCACCCTTGGACAGACTAACAATGTATCAACCAGATAGGTCATGTAGGACTTGTCTAGACCTGTCTAGAGAGATCTCCCAGAGAGATCCACCTGCAGTTTCTCCAGTTATAATTGGCTACTGATATCACAAGTGGAGCAGTCACAGCTGCAACAGCTGTAATCAAATTAAAGGCATCAAATGCTTTTCTTAACCATGAACATAGTGCTGTTTGTATATTTTTGTTAAGGCTGCACATGACTTCTTTGATATGAAAGGTCCATAAAAATCAATCTAAGAACATGCCAAGCACCACCATCCATTGTTGAAAGCTTTAAAAATGGATTTTTTTAATCCTTGTACTAAAATGTGTTAAATGCATTAATCATTTGTAGCTATTCTACTAACTTCTGCAGCTTATGTACTTAATTGCTCTATTCATTTTATCTGCTGTTAATTTTATCCACACACAGAGGATCTTGCAACAAAGTAACTAAATGTATCCAGATCCTGGGATTCTTTGAGTACTCAGCAGTGCTTCAGAGTCTGTAAAAAATCAAGCAAATACATTAAAAATAATGTCAACCTAGAGTTGTCAGATTTGTCAGATTGAGTCAACATCCATTTCCTCAATGATCTTAGGGTTTCAATTCTTGAGGGGAGAAAAGTAGGTAGTGAAAAAGGATTTTGTTTTCTTTTTGGAGGCTAAAAGCTAATAAGGAAGGCACTTGCTCCCTTACATTATGTTTATCTTCAGTTTCAAAATATCCAAATCCGTGATCCCCTGCCTCTGAATGAGGATGCTTATTTCTTTATCAGGAAAGAGCTACCTGAGCAATGGTAGTTGCTTCTTAATCTACATTAGAAATACCTCCCAGGATCATTATCCATGGCCATAACATTAGGAAATGTTCTTCTACTGTGCTTGCAATTTTCTAAAATTGTAGAAATAGGTAATCCACATATAATCATAGTAACTTACATTATTACACACACACACACACACACACACACACACACACACACACACACACACACATACACACACCTTGAAGATCCTGAAAACAGGCTGGCCGTAAGATATGTTTATCAGTCATTTAATATTCTTGTATATCAACTCAGGAGTCTTTAGTCCCCCTTCACAAGATCAGCTTCAGAACAAAAGCTGACTCTTGAAACATTTTCCCAATGATTTACTTCTACACCATAACTCTGCCAGTAAGTGATGACAGGCTCCAATCCTTACAGAGATCTCTTTTAAGACATTTACTCCAAACTAAAGCATTCACATTTTTTTCTTCACATTTTATGTCTCTCTCCTTTTCTTTCTCTCTCTCTCTCTCAAGTAAGTGTCGGAGAACAATCTGCAGAAGTCAGTTCTGTTCTTTTATCAATAGAGTTCTAAAGATTGAAATCAGGTTACAGATATTGCAGCTAGTTAGTTCCTTTAGATGCTAAACATCTTTCCTTGCCTGCTATAATTTTCTTAATACATGTTATTTCTGGATGCTATTACCTAAAGTTATATCAGGTTTTCCTTTCTAGAATTATTTACTTTTGGAAAAGAGAAACTCTTATGGTCTCAAGCAACTAGGATACATCTGATAACACAGGAAATAATTATATTAATTCACATAAATTGTTCTTATTTTTGATAGATAGGTATCTGAAAAATTTCATTGTTTCACAACTTATAATATTAATCAATCATGAACTTTCAAAAGAACATTAAAAAGTGTGTTCCCGTGGCCTTTGTCTGGTAAGCAAATAAAAAAAAAATGGTTTATGTACTACTTCTATTGAATTTGAAATTCAATTTTCTCTCACTGAAAAACAGCTCAACAGATAACTGACTCATTGTAACTAAAGTTCAATGTATACTGGAAGTATCTGATATTCAAATGATATGTCTCTTCTTGAGATCATATAAATTCTAATTTATCATAAAGATATTTTGGATGATATTTCTGTATATATGATTATTTTCATAACAGAACTTGAAGCATTTTTGGTGATTACTGGTGGTATACCAGATATTCAATAAAGAAGTAGTTCTGGAGTATCCAACATCAAATGTGTTCTGTCTGTGAAGAGAAAAAAACAGATTTTCTTTTATTGTTTTTTTTTTTTTTATCTAGTTCTGTTTTGTTTCTTTACTTTTTTATTGGCAGAGCAAAATGCTCCCATATCAACAGACTTCTATTGCCTTTCAAGTATTAAAAGGAACTCAAAAATTTAAGCACTTCTTTGATGCTTTCATTCTACTCAGAGTAGTTGACAAGCAACTGCTTACGGTGAAAAACAGCTGAACTTCCACTCACAAGCGTGCTTTCCAGAGACAGTGGGTATTCTAAAGATTGATTATTAAGAAACTGTTTTAAAATATTTGTAGAAGCCTTATGCTCTCTAGAGAGACACTTGTCTTTCTCTGCTTGACTGACTTAATTTAAAAATTTCCACATCTATCCATTCTGTCAAAAGAGTTTGATTTCTTTTGTATCATTGAACATATATATCATAATTTCTCCATCCACTGAGCAGATAATGCACATTTAAATCTTATTCTCTGCTGTGCTACTTTGAATAAAGTTGTAATTTTTGTAGATTCTGCTTGGTAGAAATCCACACTGAAAATCTAGAAACAGAATATGTAGATACTTTTCAAAAGACATTTTTGAACTCAGTAGGATTATAATAACTTAGATCTCTGTCCAGCTAACTTTAAAAATAAATTCAAAGCAAGAATGAGTATTAAATTTTTAGATTTAATACCTGGTTAAAAGATAGTTTTAGATAATGTTCCCCATTAATTATTAATAGTTAAAATATTCTTTAACAACACACACACAGTTGATGCTTCATATAGAAAAAGCAGTCATTATTATTCAAACTTACTTCAAAAGGAAATAAAGCTGCCGTTTCTTATGTGTATGCCCCTTTATGAACTGAAACCTGGTGTTGTTGAGGGTCTCCTTTTCTCTTCTACTGTTGTTAGGCATTGCCTTCTTTTGCTCAAAACAACCACTGGTAAAATTTATCACAATGAAATCCCTGTGTAATTCAGGACACTACCATAAGATGGTGGTGTTTGGAAATGCAGAACAATTAACCCCTCAAACTAGTGAAACTTGGAGGAACCAAACTGAATTCTGAAAATAACAAAACGGAGGTTAAGTTGGAAAGCATTGGAAGTTAGAGGCCATTTTGGAAAAGTTTTAAAATAGCTGTCCTAATCCAGAGTCTAGTGCCCCTCTGATCATTGTCTGTGTTTCCTCTTGGTAGCAATCATGAATTGATTTAACTTGGATTGGAAATGGAACTCAGACATCCCCTGTTGCTCTGTTAGTGCTTGTCCAGTTTCCAAGAAGCTCCTGCCAAACCAAACTGAGTAAAGCCAGCAAAGTGTCAAAGCCTTTCTGCTAACCTCAAGCCTGTTGAAAGGGTTTCTCTCCAATAATGATCAGAATCCCTATCTAGGTGACAGGAGACACATGCCCTTTCTTTGAGCCTTAGTCAGATCACGACTATAGAAGGGCTTTAAAAGTCTGTACTCCAGTACAGCAGTCACGGAACATCACTAACAACAGACAGTCTCTTCACAAAATGATCTCATGCTTTGAATCAAATTTCCTTTTAACCTTTATAAAGCTTGTAGGATAGGATATTATAATACACTTGTAAATTAATTGTATTGAAATTAAGTCAATTTACATGTTACAATAAAATGTTAACAAACTTATATATGTTTCATACAAACATGTGGAAGTGGACATGCATGAGCATCTAGTAGTTACCCAGATTCTGTGGTTGTGCTCCCATTGACATGCTAGCATTGTAAGCTCTTATCAATTGAACCTTCTTCTAACCTGGGCTGGATTCCACTTCTAATATGTCTTTCTAATATCTAAATTTCTTTCTAATATTTAAACATTCTTCTCTATATATGAAATTTGATTTTTAATCTCTGATAAACTCATGAAAATTCAGAAACTGCTCTCAAGATCCTTTGACATTATTTGAGACCATCATTTATCTATGTGACATCATAATCTATAACACTATAGTTATTTCTCACATAGTGGTTTTCTCTACATGTTAATAATAACTAAGATGGCAGAGGCAGGGAATTCCTGGAACAAGTTGGCTAAGTTGACTATGGACCATCTAGTATGGTGTTATGTTGAAAGACTATGGCAATGAATAAAATAGAAAATGATCAAGAAGTCTCCTGATATCAAGCCCAAACCTCTACATTTGTGGCACATCTATATAAAAACCTGCACACCACATGTGTATCCCTTATATGGAAACATGTATACAAACGTACCACACATGCACATAATTGTAAAAGAAAGATATTCAGCATCCATGTGTTAACAAAGGTTTTAGTAACAGGTAGAAAAGTATTTCATCTATAAATTATTTGTCAATTAATATTATAATATATAACTATGCATCTATTGATTTTGAACAGCACTGATATATTGTCTTATAATCTGTATATCACAAATACAAAATTAAGTATCTTCATAGCCACAGATAGTTAGGTGGTCTTTTCTGCAGTCTTCGGCCTATGCTCCCTTTGCCCCAACTGGGGAACTTTTGGTATAGCATTGGAAATGTAAATGAGCTAAATACCTAATAAAAAATGAAAAAAAAAAGAATACATTGTATCAAAAAAAAAAAACAAAGTTTTTTTTCTTATACTCCCATCTTTCTAGTTCTCTCTGTTATACATTGCTGTTTCTCTTTTTAAAAACACTGTCCATAAAGCAGGTCCAGCCCAATTATCAACCTGCTGTACAGTGCAACTGTGATGAGCAGCCTGAAGTGTATATGGAATCATGTTTATCCTCTTACTTGTGTACAAAGGTAAGCATATGAGTGATCTAAGGGAGAGAAGGACATTTTCCATATGTAAATAAGTATTAAAGAAAAATGTCCTGGCTGCCGAATAAAATCATGTAACGGCCAAATCTCTTAAGTCAAGACACAAGGGGTGGTACAAGCTTACAAGGTTAACACTCATCAGACCAAACAAGTGAACCTGTAGTTGAGTGGCTTCTGTAAAAATAAATAAACAAACAAACAAATATACAAATAAAAAACAAACAAATAAAGGAATAAATAAATGAGTGAATAAAGGACTAAATAAGTAAAGCTTGGTCAGCTATATAGTTCAGCTAAAAGAGTAATAATCTTTGTATGTGTTATCACTTACCAACCTCTTGATATCTGTGTATTGTTTTTGTTTTGCTTTTTAACTGAATTTTTTCTCTGTTTAATACAAGCATATGCAAGGGTGTGCTTTATTGATGTCTAGTGAAGGTCTGTCATCTTGTACTAAAGTCAGCAGAAAAGTTAATTGTCAGTCAACTATTACATGAATGACATTTCTCAAACACAAAAGGGACCTTGCATGCAGAAGAAACCAGACAAAAACAGGTTACAATGTAAAACAGAAATTAGGTTTATAAAGATATATTAACTACATGTAATTTATATCTTATATATAATGTTTGCATATATGTGTATATATATAAATACACACATATATGTATACATATATGTATATATAAATACACACACATATATACACACACACACATATATATATGTGCAAAAATCAAACAAACAGAAAACACAGAAGTAAAGAGAAAAAAATTCTGGCAAAAATGGGGGAGGGGAATTAGTTTCCAGTAAACAGATGTTATGTCAGATAGATTTAAGCTGTCAGTAAGATCTGACTAAAAAGACAATATTCCTAATATAAGACAATAAAAGACGCTTATACCACAGCTTGTCACAAAAAGTCAGTATTTCAAAACAGAACAAAAATGTCTTTGTATGTTTTCTTTTTGTCGTTTATTATTTAAAGATAGAATTCTAAAGCATTTAAACATCTTTTAAAATTGGAACAGAAATTGCCCATTGAAAAAGTGAGTTATGTTAACAATCTTTTGAAGTTAAATAAAAGCACAAGCCCTCTAGAAAGAACATGTTGTGATTTTAGAGGCCTTGGGCAAGAGTGCTGCTATTTCAAACTCCACAAAGGCCACAGTAAGATCCTAGTGCAGAAAACATTAATGCACAATGGGTAGGGTACCTGCAATTTCCAGAATGTTCATTGTGGGAAATGGGTGGCCTGAGGCTTTGGCAATAGAATTAATCAACATGTACATTCTATTAATTTTGACCTGTAAACCAGCATTTGACCTCCTGAAGAGAAATCATGAATCTTGTAATGAGATTCAAAATAGGACAACTATAACTCTAGCCTTGAAAATATTTATGCTGAAAATGTTTTCCTCAGCTAATAGGATATTTTTATTATGTTTTTTATATCACACAATCAGTTTAAAAATCACAGAATCAAAGATACCTACCCTATTGAGGATCTCTCATATAAGCAAAAGTGCTCTTCAGAATTGAAACATCGATGAGAGATGAATGTATAACTTACTTGCCCACAATAATTTACAATAAGATTGCTTTAAAGTGCCACTCTTCAGATCTTCATGAAAGGTTTTCTGGGTGTGAATCTCCAGAAGAGGGTGAGCTCATTCCTAGGTTTGCTGTTATAATTTTAGTTGTTCACAGGGAAGGTCTGCCCAAATGGATACTTTCACATTTCTGACACCTTTACTGATGAGCTATACCAGTTCTTGATTTAATAATGTAGCTAATACAGAAATACTATAATGTTTGATTGGAAAATTAGGAAGGTCTCAATTGAAAAGACCTATTTTTACATATTTGTAATACATTATTTATTTACTGTTTTGAAAACATTCATTATATGATTCAGATTAATAGGACAAATAGAAATCTATTTTAAGTTTTTGATTTATTCATTTAAGATACATATGTGACTTTCTATTATGAATATTTTAGTGAAATGGTGTATGTATTACAATATCATATCTTGCACTGGTATGAAAGAATTCTATAGATTGAATTATTTAAAAAAATATCCCCTAATTCCACTGGAGGCTGGAAGATCAACACGATGGCAAAGGCAGGATTATACTCTGATGAGTCTTCTTTCAAGATTTTGCTTTCAAAATACTGTGCTATCTATGGTCCCAAGCTCAATGATCTAACTATAATTAAGACATTGCTGTTATTTTAGAAAAGAACATGTCATATTTAAATTTTATCTTACAACTATAGTAAGTTTTGGGATGCTTACACATTATACTGGTTGAATAAAATCCACTGGAACACAATAACTATATTTCTATCATTTCTAGTTTCTCTGAAGGCCTAGGTCAGAGCTATCTATTGTCTGGCTACAACACATTGGCAACAAGTATCAACATGTCAGGAACACAACAACAAAAAAATTGTACTCCAGTTCCCTGCCTCACTAAGATTAAAATATCAAAAAGTAATAATTTCATTTGGAGAAATATCAGTGTGGTAGGCACATCCAGGTAGAAGATACAAGTCACAGAAGTGTATGTTATTACTGAAGAGTGCATTTATGTTTCCTTAATTTAATGTATGTTATGTTTTAATAAATTTTCCATTAGGGCACAATTTTTTTAAAGTGGGTATGATGAGAAACATAAGCGAATACAATTTCTTTGGAAAAGAGACTTTTAAAGTAAAAGTTACCTACTGTTTTCTAAAATGACATAGGGGTAACTTACTCCATCTTTTATTTCATCTAATAGTGATTTTATAAAATGGAACCGATTCCTGACAGATTACTGAATTTGTCAAAGGTCTGAAATTAGATTAGTCATGGGCACTAGGGGAAATTTTATCACTATCATTGTGTCTATAGAGGATAATAATATAACTATTAATCACAATTTCTTATACCTACAGATCCGAGATGCTCAACTTTCTTCACAAATATAGACTTCACTTTTTCTCTCTAATGTGTCTTGACTTTATGCCAGTCTGTGCTTTGCTTTATATTTCTTAGTCAGCCATTTCTCAATTAAGTACATAAACATATTGTTCAATTGAAAGCTGGTGTGGCTTAGAACAATTAAGTGATGACCTTGGCTTATTTTTCAGTAATCACACATATGTGTTTGTTTCCTCCGTTTTCCCTTGCTCTCAAGTAGTATAAGCTATTCAGTCCTACCATTAGACCAGGGTATTCTCTCAAGGTGATGACACTATGTCAGAACCACAGTTCCTTGAATGAAATTGATTACTGATATCTCATAGAGTTCAATGCCAAATGACTCTGCACATCAATGAAAACATCATTGTGTTTATGATTAATGGAAAAATAATAGATATTAACCCACTTTCTAAAACAATGTCATAAAAGGCAGAGTCCTTGCTTCATAACTAATGCACTATTAAGTTTCAATGCATCAGGTCAGCTGAAGTCCAAATAAAGGCGTTTTAGTTGTCCTGTTCATAGTGTGTCCTCATATATAGTGTTTCTATACCGTAAGATTTGATCTTTTGCTATCATTTCTATTTGATGATTTCTACTTTAACTTTAATGTTAGAAATTCCTGTCTAGTTTCTTTACCTTGCAGTCCTCGTTTATATGTTTCTGTTATATTTTGTCTGTATTAACATGATTGACAAAAAGATAAATATTGGAATTTTCATAGATATATGGTTTTTACATTATTATATTACACCAGAGAGTATATCTAAAAACTATATGATATATGATATGTTATATATTGTATAATAATATATATAATATATATGTAGTTTAGTGTCTGATTATTGTATTACCACTTAGAAGGCTTTAATGAATTCTGACAATATTCCTTTTTCTCCCATTCTTTCCTCACTCAAAGAAGTTTTAATTGCTTACTCATAATACCTTAGGGGAACATTACTGGAAGGTCAATTAATTTCTCCTACATATAGAGATCCTAAATATACATATTTTTGTTTTATTTTCCTTTGATGTTCTTTTTTAAACTAAATTAAATAAGATCCCGTCATTTTATTAAGTATATACACTTCTGCTTTTAGTCATACCACAATTGGAAGAAGAAATCGTTGTCTTAATAACCATCAGCACTAAAATGGTGGGACACAAAATTGCTACTTGATTGAAAGTATCCAGTTTCGTTCGTAAATTAGAGAATCTACTCATATTTGATGAGGCAAATTACAGAAATTGCAAAGTGTTTGATTCTTAGAGTTCAGAAACGTTCAGTATACTATGAGAAAATCTAACCAAATAGTTCTGGTGAGCTTCTTTTGTGTTTGCAATGCCCATGTCTTGATATTTCTAAAACATTTCTTCCTTCATTGATTCTCATCATCCAGAATGGAAGGGACATGATAGACAACTGACCTGATTATGGAAACATTGTGACAAACATGAGATGATTGGATAAAGAATAATGTAGACAGGAAGTTCCCAAGAGAAATTCTCCAGTAGAGCATAGAGATAATTGGTTTATTTAGAGAAAAATAGCTGAGTCTGGGTATTTTAACAGTCAGTATCTTCCCTGTGAATTTACTGCTACATCTTTGGAATACAAGGTGCAAACTTGCTTCAACACTGACTTTTCCACTAAGTTTATAAATTGCTGAAATGCTCACAGGACACAATACTAGATTCTTTTAGTAAAGTTATTTTTCTTCAAGCTGATAAATCCAAATACATTTCAAAACTTCATTCTTTGGATGACAATCGGAAGTGATAATGCATTCTTTGAAGATTCTTTTATGTACTTTTTACCAAGAGGAACTGGCTCTACCTTGATATTAAAGATTGATCACATGCAGCAGGGAAACCTATCTATATAATTCTAATTTCTTGAACACAGGGGTGACTTCAGGGAAGAACACCTGTCTTGGGATATAACAAACATAAGAGGCAAGGAGTTGCTCAGCTTGAATACTTACTAGAACATCCTTGTATCTGTTATTTCTGAGAAAATACAAGTGACATTTGTCTGATGGACCCATGGGAAATGCATCATTTGTAATGTCAAGAAGAAAGCCACACACTGTATAACATAGATTAAACAGGATGGAATTTTTACAACAGAAATTATTTTATCAATTTCTAGTAACAAATACCACTGAATTTTATAATAGTGAACAGTTTGACAGATTTACTCAAATAATAACTTGAATTGAGATGATGTAGTATTTGATATAGTTTTACTTTTATCATGTTTTATATCATAATATATTTAAAACTAATTATATATTATATGTAGATGAATGTAGAGAGTGTCAGTGAGCAAATAGCATAGTCTGCTGGTAGAGGTCAAGGTCAACTGAAAGGATCTGGTTCTTTTCTTCAAAAATATGAACCAAGAGATTGAACTCAGACCATGTGCCTTATTAGTAAGCCAATGTGTCCATTAGAACATCCAATAGATCATACTATACAGTGGTAAAATATTAGAGCACTGTCACATGTGGTGGCTAATATTGATTTTGATTATGACACAAACTAGAATAAGTGAAAATTCAAATTTATGATGAAATTTATGAGGGATTGGTCTAGACAGGGATAGTAGTAATTTGGAAAGAGACCTTTAAATATGCATCATGTGATAACATGTAGTAAAGTCAAATTGTATAGAAAGGAAAAATCTAGCTAAGAATTAATTGATTTCCTTTTGTTACTTGATTGTGTGTCTATGGAGATTTGAAAAAAAGTTTATCAAAATTATAAAATGAATATTCTTCTGTTGTTGATTAGAATTATCTTTCAAAGGAGAGAGAAATGATATATTAGTAGTTTTATTTATTCTGTGTATTGTGAGAAGATAGACACAATAAAATAAAAGTACTTGAAGTCAATTTTATCTTAAATATGAAAAGAAATATAAAATTGAAACCACTAAAATCAATGTTTATGAATACTGACATAACATATAAAAGGATTTTATAAACACATCAAACAGGTCTTTAGAATTTTATGTGACAAAAGAAATATGTTGTTTTATATAATATTATTTTGATAACGTTCAGAATTATAAAATATTTGATGTAGTTATCAAATATGCTTTTTAAAAGAATGCATAATTTTATATATTATATCTTTCATAATTTTAAAATCCCTATGTGCTTATTAAGAACATTAATTTAATTTCATCTTATTAAAATATTACACACTAACAGTCCCTAAGTGAAAAATGTTAAAGAGAATATGTGTTTTACTTGTGCTGTAATAAACTCACAACTTCCCGTTCAAAAATGAAGATAAATTTAGAGCAAATTTTTAGTTACAGTCTTGTAAAAATTATTGTATGTCTCTAGTAGATGTAGGGGTGGTATAGATCTGTACTAGTTGGTTTTGTGTCAACTTGACACAGCTGGAGTTATCACAGAGAAAGGAGCTTCAGTTGAAGAAATGCCTCCATGAGAGCCAACTCTAAGGCATTTTCTCAATTAGTGATCAAGGGGGAAAGGCCCCTTGTGGGTGGGACCATCTCTGGGCTGGTAGTCTTGGGCTCTATAAGAGAGCAGACTGAGCAAGCCAGGGGAAGCAAGACAGTAAAGAACATCCCTCCATGGACTCTGCATCACCTCCTGCTTCCTGACCTGTTTGAGTTCCAGTCCTGACTTCCTTGTTGATAAACAGCAGTATGGAATTGTAAGTTGAATAAACCCTTTCCTCCCTAACTTGCTTGTTGGTCATGATGTTTGTGCAGGAATAGAAACCCTGACTAAGACAAATTGGTACCAGAAGTGGGGTATTGCTGTGACAACCTGACCATGTTTTGGGGAGGACTGTGGAAGGACTTTGGAATTTTGGGCTTGAAGATCCATTTGCTCTTAAGGGCTCTGTCAGATGTTGTGAAGGAGCTTGGAAGATAATGTTGAGAACAGTAGAGAAGATGGAGGTCTGGCTTGTGAATTTTCAGAGGGAAAATTAAAGACTCTTTTCAGGGCCATTGCTGTTTTGATTGTGAAGACTCTGTAGTTCTGGTTAGCTGGGGCTGAAGATCAGCTGTGATTAACAAGATACCAGAACTACTAAAGCAAAAACTTTGCATTACTGGGACTATTGATGCTGGTTAGCTGGAGGTAAGAAATGAGCAGTGATTAAGAAGAGACCAGCATCATTGAGGTGACATCTTCTGGGAAGTGTTTTTTGAGAGCACAGAGGCTGTGTTCCAGAGATAACCAAGGTTGTACCTTGTGCTACAGTGGGACTTGGTAATGTGTAAGGGTCACCCAGGTGATACTGTTTTTGAAGGCATGAAGTGGTCATGCAGAGCAGCTGAGGCTCAGCATTGTGAGAGGCCATGAAAGGCATCGGTGAAGGTGCAACCTCAGTTGCAATTGACAGCCCAGGACTGAAGGGGTCATGAAGTGTTTTCGAGATGCCAGTACCATGAGATGACCACCAAGAGCAGCAGCAGTGGAGTACAGGCATCTGGAGCCTAGAAGACTACGGGTGTGCTACAAAGGGCATGGTTGGAGAAGTGACCCAAACCCTTGCAGGAGCCAGAGATGATCATGAGTTGGATCCCAGACATTGGACGGTTGGAGATTGATTTTTGCTTTTGATTGTGACTGTACCCTGATATTTTCCCTCTTGAAGGAAGAAAATATTTTAGTGGAGCCCACAGTTAAGAGACCTTTAATTGTAAAAAGACTTTGGATTTTAAAAGATATTGGACATTTTAAAGGGATTGACTTTTAATATGTAAAGACTGTGAGACTTTTAAAGTTGTTTCGATCTTGGGGATGAATACGAAATCAAGGGTTGATGCTTACTAGTGATGTGTTTGTGTGTCAAGTTGACAAGAGGTCAATTGTACTGGCTAGTTTTGTGTCAACTTGACACATCTGGAGTTATCACAGAGAAAGGAGCTTTAGTAGAGGAAATGCCTCTGTGAGAGACAACTGTAAGGCATTTTCTCCATTAGTGATCAAGGGGGAAAGGCCCCTTGTGGGTGGGACCATCTCTGGGCTGGTAGTCTTGGGCTCTAAAAGAGAGCAGGCTGAACAAGCCAGGGGAAGCAAGACAGTAAAGAACATCCCTCCATGGACTCTGCATCACCTCCTGCTTCCTGACTTGTTTGAGTTCCAGTCCTGACTTCCTTGGTTATAAACAGCAGTATGGGATTGTAAGCTAAATTAACCCTTTCTTCCCTAACTTTATTCTTGGTCATGATGTTTGTGCAGGAATAGAAACACTGACTAATACAAGATCTTTTCCCAATCTGTTGATACCCGTTTGTCCTATTGACAGTGTCCTTTGCCTTACAGAAACTTTGCAATTTTATGAGGTCCCATTTGTCAATTTTTGATCTTAGAGCATAAGACCTTGTTGTTCTGTTCAGGAATTTCCCCTCTGTGCCCATGTCCTCGAGGATTTTCCCCATTTTATCTTCTATTAGATTCAATGTATCTGGTTTTTTGTAGAGGTTCTTGATCTGCTTGGGTTCAAGCTTTGTACAAGGAAATAAGATTTGCATTCTTCTACATGGTGATTGCTAGATGAACCAGCACCATTTGTTGAAAATGCTTCCTTTTTTCCCTAGATGATTTTATCTCTTCTGTCAAAAATCATTTGGCCATATGTATTCCTTTTAGGGTCTTCAGTTCTATTACATTGATCTACCTACCTGTCTCTGTACCAATACCATGCAGTTTTTTCATGATTGCTCTGTAGTACAGCTTGAGGTCAGGGATTGTGATTTCCTCAATAACTTCATTTTTTGCTTAATGCAAATGAATTTTTAAATTGTTCTTTCTAACTTTATGAAGAATTGAGTGGGAGTTTTGATGGGGATTTCATTGAATCTGTATATTGCTTTCAGCAAGATGGCCAATTTTACTATGTTAATCTTGCCAGTCCACGATCATGGAGATCTTTCCATCTTCTGAGGTCTTCTTCGATTTCTTTTTTCAGAGACTTGAAGTTCTTGTCATACAGATCTTTCACTTGCTTGGTTAGAGGCACACCAAGATATTTTATAATATTTGTGACTATTGTGAAGAGTGTCATTTCCATAATTTCTTTCTCAGCCTGTTTACCTTTTGAGTAGAGGAAGGCTACTAATTTGTTTGAGTTAATTTTATATGTAGCCAATTTACTAAGGTTGTTTATCAGATTTAGGAATTCTCTGGTGGAATTTTTGGGTCAACGTAAGTACACTCTCTTATCATCTGCAAATAGCGTTATTTTGACTTTTTCCTTTTCAGTTTGTATCTCTTTGACCTCCTTTTGTTTTCTAATTGCTCTGGCTAGATCTTCTAGTACTATATTGAATAGGTAGGGAGAGAGTGGGTAGACTTGTCTAGTCCCTGACTTCTGTGGGTTTGCTTCAAGTTTCTCTCCATGTAATTTGATATTGGCTACTGGTTGGCTGTATATTGCTTTTACTAAGTTTAGGTATTGGCCTTGAATTCCTGATCTTTCCAAGACTTTTAACATGATGGGGTATTGAATTTTGTCAAATGCTTTCTAAGCTTCTAATGAAATGATCATGTGTTTTTCTTCGAGTTTGTTTATAAAGTGGATTACGTTGATTGACTTCCATAAATTGAATCATCCCTGAATTCCTGGGATGAAGCCTACTTGATCATGGTAAATGTTTATTTTGATGTGTTCTTGGATTTGGTTTGTGAGAACTTTACTGAGTATAATCGATATTCATATTGAAAATTGTTCTGAAGTTCTCTTTCTTTGTTGGGTCTTTGTGTGATTTAGGAGTAAGTGTAATTTTGGCTTCATAGAAGGAGTTGGGTAGTGTTTCTTCTGTCATATTCCAAATTGTTGAAATACTTGAACATTTTATAACTTCATATTCTCTCCTGTATATGTGTGTCTAAATATTTATTATTACAATACTAATATTGTTTATCTTTTTTTCAGTTCCATTACTTTAAAATATTTGAATCTGAACAGGTAAGAAAAATCACAGTGAAATCTCAGTGTATAAATTAACTAAGTTTGCCTGCTGCTACGTATGTTCCCAGCACTGAGGAGACTGCATCCGATAATCAATTTAAATAGACCCACACCTCCTAATGAAATTGAAGCAGATATTAAAATTCTTCTAATAAAAACAACCTCTGAACCAGATAGTTTTAGTGCATTCTTCTATCAAACATTCAGAGAATAAGTAGTACCAATACTTCTCAAATTATTTCACAGAAATAGAAACAAAAGGAATGTTGTCAAATTCAGATTATGAGGTCTCAGTCATCTCAATATTTAAAACATTCAAAGACTTAAAAAAGATTTAAACTAAAGGGAAGGCAACCCATAGGAAGATAAGCAGTCTCAACTAACCCAGAACTCTGGGAGCTCCCAGACACTGAGCCACCATCCAGGAGCATACACAGGGTGGTTTGAGGCCCCTGGTATATATGTAGCAGAGGTCTTCCTGGTCTGGCCTCAGTGGGAGAAGATGAGGCTCAACCTAGAGAGAACTGAGGCCCCAGGAATGAAGGATACCTGATGTTTTGGGAAAGCACCCTCTTGGAGGTATGGGGGGTGGGGAGATGGGAGGAATGGGATGAGGAATTGTGGAATGGAGGATTAGGAAGAGACCAAAATGCTGGAATTTAAATAAATATTTTTTTTTCAAAATGGAAGAATTTCAGACCAACTTCCCTCATAACATTAATGTAAAAATACTCAAAAAAATCAGAAATTAAACCCAAGGACACATCACAAACATCATTTACTGTTACTAAGTACATTTCCCTGCAGAGATGCAGGGATGGTTCAATTTATGAAGATTTATCAATGTAATCTACCACATAAGGACTTTGAAAGAAAAAAAAATTACATGATCATCCCATTAGATACTAAAAAAGAATTTGAGTAAATCCAAAATACCTGGATTATAAATGTCCTGGAAATATCAGGAATACAAGGTGCATACCTAAACATAATAAAGGCAACATACATCAAGTCAAAAGCCAAGATCAAATTAAATGGGAAGAAATTTAAAATCAATTCCACTAAAATCAGAGAGAAGGCTGGCAATTCCCTTCATGTCTATTCAATATAATACATGAAGTTTTAGCTTGAGCAACTAAATTAAACCATTTTTATTAGATATTTTCTTTATTCATATTTCAAATTTTATCCTCTTTCCTCATTTCCCCTCAGAAAACCCTCCCTATCACCTCCCCTCTCCCACTATGCACTGACCCACCTACTCATTTACAATATTCATTAAAATAGTGGGTTGTGGATAGGTTGGTGAGCAGGGGGGAGGGGATAGGGAGTTTTTGGAGGGAAAACCAGGAAAGGGGACAAGATTTGAAATATAAATAAAGTAAATATCTAAAACCAAAACCAAAACAAAACAAAAGCAAAACCAAAAAACCTTGAACAGAGAAATCAAACACAATAAATAGCAATATAAAGACCTTGCACATCCTTCATTTCCCAGGATTTATATTATGAAAATGAGATCCTACTAAAATTAACTAATCTACAGAATTAATGCAATATGTATGAAAATTTTTGATGTTATATTTTACAGATGTAGAACCACAAAACAAAACAAAAGTCACAAGTAGCCAGAGAAATTCTAAGAAAAGATAATAATAACTGAGAATACTGCTGGAGGTAATACAATACTGGCCCTCAAATTATACCACAGAACTATAATGATAATGACATCTTGGCATTTGAGAACCTCTTGTTATCCCTGCCTTCCAAGACCCATGCTCCTCTTACCCTGTTTATGTCTTGTCATGCTTACTTTTCCTGAGAAGATATAAAAAAAAAAATATGGATTCATCCCAGATAGGACATCAAGAGCAAAACAAAGAATCAATTACCACAATCTTAATTAGTGAACTGATGACTTTAGTTGTTATCTATGGCATACAGACTGCTTCACTCCAGCAACTGTTTCTTGCTTGTGAATCCTTCAAATAGGAGAGCGCCTCCTGCTGGGAACTCTCTAGTTTGCCTCAAGAACATATCCGTCTCTCCAGGAGGAATACTAATGGGCTCAATTTTGTGAAAGTCTTTTATTGGTAATTAGTTTCTCTAATTTCAACACAGCAACAGCCATGCAATACCCAGAAGATGACACTGTGTGATACTCGCCATCCCTCACATTGCTACATAAGGTCTATTTCTTCCCCAAACCTCAAGAGGGTCTTGCATGATTTCCACAGTGAAGCACAGCAATTGGAGCCCTATTACTCCCAATGTATAAACTCCCAATATCTAATAAATCTCATGATTTCAGAATGTTAGTTTTAGAATCAAACGTCTATGCTGTGAAGAGCAGAAGAACAGTATAAAGAGTACCACCTGGCTCCCCAAGCCAACAGGAAGAAACACACTTCTCTCATAAAGTTAGTAGAGTAACATCAGCATTGCAAGCCAGGGATCTTCAATTCCAGTGGAACATCTTTGATTGTGCCATGAGAACAAAGCCAGCTCTGTCTATTTGACCCTTCTATCTCATGCTTGAGAAGAGTAGGTGGGTAGAGTTGGTAAGCCTGTGGTTTGTTTATAGCCAAAAATAACTTACACATCTTCACCTCTTCTTGTGCTTACTACTTCATACCTGCTTCTCACATGAAGCAAGACCCCACCTGTCAGTCATATAACACAGGCTCCTCAATCACTTGCATGCTAGGGTCATTCTATAGTTTTGATACATATGTTAGTTTTAATAGGTTTTGTTTGGAAGAATATAAATGTGTATTGATAGGTACTGATACTAAACCAATTTTGAAAGTTTTGTCTTTTTAAATTGGGTCCAGATGAGTTGTATGTATTGTTATCATTGTGATTGTTGTGTATTAGAATAAATTTGAGGAACACTATGTATACTCCTTTTATTTTCTTTAATGGTTTAACACATTAATAGTCTGGGTTCATTATTCAAATATTAAATATTTAGTCTAACCAAAATAAATAGTTTCTCAAGATATGTTTATAACTTTTCATGATGAATATAAAATCCATTTCAAAGCTGGATATGTAGCTATTCAAAGACTGTTTGCTGTGCACGTATAGGACTCTGAGTTCAATGTTCACACTGAGAATTATAATATTAATAATATGGTAATAATAATAAGAATAAAAACAAAAACAATAGTGATAGTGTTGGTATTAGTCATAGTGAATAAATTTGCTTTAATTTTTTTTTTAATTTTTTTTTAATTTTTTTTAATTTTTAAATTTTTTTTTAATTTTTTTTAATTTTTAAAAATAAGTTTTTATTTTATTGTTGCTTAAAATTTTATGAAATTCTTAGATTAGCTGTCCAAATAATTGCTAGATCTTCCCGCATGAATTCTGAAATGCACATCCATGAAGTTTCACTGACATGACAGCACCAACAAAAGCTAAACAAAGATGACACAAATAGGCAGACAACTAATGGGAAAGTGTGAAAATTCTTTTACCCAGCGAAGAGTACAACAGTTTATACAAAGCAAAGAGGTCATCTGTAAAGATATTCAGAAGGCCATATGGTATTTACTAAGAATATTATTCTAATATAGAAATATGTTACATATTATAAATACTTACTATATATTAGGTGTATATGTATACATGCATGTGTGTGTATGCATTCACTGACAGTTATAAAAACACATGAATTTGAAAAAGAACAAGGGAGGGAATATCAGACTGGATGGAGAAATTTTGTAACCATATTATAATCTAAAAAATGTTTAAAGAATCAAAAACAAAGCCAAAAAGAAAATGTATGCTTGTTCCAGAAGAGTATAAATATGCATACACCCTTTATATCCTTAGGATTTTGTTTCTTGTCAACTGTTATGAAGTCAAGTATTTTATGTACACCCCTCATTCTGATGTGTACAATTTTCATTATTCTCCTTTAATTAACATTTTTCTGTGGAATTGGACATTCTATGAAATGTGCTGGGGATATATTATTTTGAGTCTGTAAGTCTGAATTTAATTTGAGGAAGTACCACTATTTGGAAACCATTCACAATTTTGTAAACTTCCAGTTGCCAGTATATGCAGCTAAGAGATAGAAAGGCACCCTGGACCTCATTAGCACATCTAGCTAAGTCTGTTACCTAGGATCATAGGTAAATATAACCAGAATTTATTTTTGCCCTGTTTCAAATATATATTTCTAGTCAGCAGTCCTGACAGGTTTCTAAATACATCACATTTTAATTCCCTCAGATTGCAGCTATGGAATATGCAAGATCGAATGCCAATATTTTCCCTTGGCCGTCTGCTCTCACGTTTCTTTCCAGATGTCTAACTGCTTCCCACAAGAATCCCATCAGCAAGGGAGCAGGTGACAGTCCTCAAGTAGCTACTCAGACTTGTCTGTCTTCTTTTGTTTGAAATGACTTTCAACCCTGATGAAAAGTTCTTTTATAGGTTGCTTGATGGAATGCCTAACATATGAACATGCCAGTTCTCTGGGATTTTAAAATGTATGAACATATATACAAGAGTTTTGAATGGTAAATACTTATAGCTGTTTACCAAATTGTGTGTATATGAAAAGCCTAAATCGCTTCTCTTATAGTGTCCCTCAAAATCCTCTGATACCATTTGCTGAAAGTAGTTTTGCAAGATGAGTAATCTCATTGTAATATGAATTAGGTTACACCCTATCATGTACAAGTCACATAGATTGTTACAAATGAAATGAACTTGACTTACTGGTGAGGTTATGTACAAAAAGATCTCAATATATGCACAGAGAGGATGATGTATTCCTCATGCCTGCATGCTTTTATGAATCTAAATCTCTTAAGTGGGGTACATCTTCTTATCACATGATCTCTCTACGTGCCTATAGACTTGCTTTTTTTTAAATACTCATTCCAGAAATAAAATACTTACATTTGGCAAAGTGTATATAATGTCATCTCTTCTGGGGAAGATTTTTAGGTCATTCTCCTTAACAGGTTTAGGAGTTGTCCTTGCTGGACTTCCTTAAGCATCTGTTTCTTACAGCTTCTACCTGGCTCCTTGGTAACAAATAGCTGGGATACCCATTTATACTTTAAGACTACATTCTGCAAGCACTTCCCAGCATCCACAATAGTGTCCAGGTTTGGTGGCTGTATATGGGATGGATTCCCAGGTAGGGAATTCTCTGGATGCCCTTTCCTTCAGGTTGTGCCCCACACTTTGTCTTCATATTTTCTCCTGTGAGTATTTTGTTCACCCTTCAAAGAAGCACTGAAGCATCCACATTTTGGTCTTCCTTCTTCTTAGGCTTCATATGGTCTGTGAACTGAATCTTGGGTGTTCCGAACTTTTGGGCTAATAGACACTTATCAGTGAGTACATACCATGTGTGTTCTTTTGTGACTTAGTCACCTCACTCAGGATGATATTTTTCAAGTTCCATCCATTTTCCTGTGAATTTCATGAAGTCATTGTTTTTAATAGCTGAGTAGCACTCCACTGTGTAAATGTACCACGTTTTATGTATCCATTCCTCTGTTGAGGGACATGGGTTGTTTCCAGCTTCTGCCTGATATAAATATGGCTGCTATGAATATAATGGGGCATGTGTCCTTATTACATGTTGGTGGGAGCAACAGTGTTAACAGGCCAGTCCCCTCAGAGCTCCTGGTGACAGGACCACCAATATGGAGTGACCCATGTCCCTGACTGCATAGGTGGCAGAGGATGGCCTTGTCGGACATCTGTGAGAGGAGAGGCCCTTGGGCCTGAGGGTTTTTGATGCCTCAGTGTAGGGGAATGATAGGACGGGAAGATGTGAAGGGTCGGGTGGGTAAGGGAGAACCCTCATAGATGCAAGGGAATAGGATAGATGGTTTGTGAAAGGGAGACCTGGAAAGGGGAAAACCTTTGAAATGTAAATAATGAAAATATCCAATAAAACAAAAATATATTTAGTCAATATATCTACACAGGTAAAATAAATATAAAATGATAATATGGGTTTGAATCTTTCTTTGGGATAGGTAACATAAGGCTACACAATTAAATTTTAATGTCTTCTTTTAAAAATTAGATAGATGTAAGCATAAAAAAAAGACGACATTCTGGCACCTGGAGAGATGTCCCAGCAGTTAAGCACAGTAACTGTTCCATCTTGAGCTCACTTTCCAGGACTACCTAGGTGTAAACTCAGAACTATTGGTAACATCTAGATCCAGGTGATCTGTGTTCTTTCCTGATGGAAGAGGACCCTTCATAACTGTAACCTATTAACATATGAAAAGGAATATACTCCTGCAACTAATTTATTTTAAAAAGTATTTCAAGTATTTAGTGAAGTAATAATAATTTGTTTACCGGAGGCTGAGCAAGGAAGCCAATTCTATGGTGTATCAAATTCGACCAGAATAGGAGCCGTATGAGCAAAGTATTTAAATTAGATTTTTCTTTAATTTGTCCGCTTCTTTTAACAGGCTCTGACACCTGTTTTACAAAACCAAAAAAGTTCCTGTGGTTGAATGATATTTACTGATAGTGTCAGGGAGATTTCGTTTTCAAAGTTGTGTATAAAAGGTATAAATTATCCACATTAGCTATGTAGGCATTACATTGCTGAGTACATTCTACACAATGGGGGAAAATTCAAAAATCAACAAAAGTACTTCATTTATCACCACCTATCTTCAAAATCGGTAACCACAGGAGAATAATGAAATCATTAGGCATTAATTTAACACCTGGGATTTGGCAAAGTAGCATATTACTGTAGAACATTTGGTAGATACTGGGAAGAGAACATTGGCTTTGAAAAGACTGTGTGACAAGTTTCTTTTTCCTTACAATAGGCACATACATTGTAGGAAATAATTAGGGGATACCTCTTATTCGCGTTCTCACGCCCGGCCAGGAAAGAACACAACAAACCAGAATCTTCTGCGGCAAAACTTTATTGCTTACATCTTCAGGAGCAGGAGCGCCAGCGCGCAGAGCGCAAAAGCGCAAGCAAGAGCTCTATTGTTTACATCTTTAGGAGCCAGAAACCAGCGCGCGCCAGCGCGCCAGAGCGAAAAGCGCAAGTAAGAGAGAGAATGGCGGAAACCCCGTCCCCTTTAAGGAGGAGTTATCCTTCGCTTAGGACGCATCACTCCCTGATTGGCTGCAGCCCATGGCCGAGCTGACGTTCACGGGAAAGGCAGAGTACAAGTAGTCGTAAAATACCCTTGGCACATGCGCAGATTATTTGTTTACCACTTAGAACACAGGATGTCAGCACCATCTTGTGACGGCGAATGTGGGGGCGGCTCCCAATATCTCCCCCTTTTCTTTTAATAAGAGCAAATAGGCCACCCATATTAATGAGAGTGGAGATAGAGGTCAAATCCCCAGTGTGTAGGTAAAGGAGCCGTACACATAACCTCCTCCCAGGCTCATCACCCAGAGGGGTCCTGGTCTGGTCCCGTGTTGTTTTTCCTGGGGGAAGGACACTTGAACACTCAACCTTCTTGAAAGATGACATGTCTCCCTAGAATAGGCTCATTTTATGCCGCAGAGCCCTTCTACTGCAGTGCTTAGCCGTGCAACTCTCTCAGGCTGCTGAAGCACACTTACTCTATCCCGTGCAATGAGTCTAGCCTCGTGAGATGTAAGAGCTGAGTGGCCAGCGACCTATTGCCTAAGCATAGATATATCAGGGGAAGCTCCATGTTCTAGTCCTGCAAGCGCCTGGGCAATAACCACCTTGTCTCTCCTAGTTTGGGCCTTAAGCTTACAGACCAATCAAAGAAGCAACACTAATCCACAGCAAAGTGTATCTCCAAATAATATCAATCCCACCCATTCTTTAAAGAAGGGAAATGCTGAGGAGATCCAATTGGGTAATCCTTTGGTTAGGGACAGGTCCAAGCGCGTGGAGTTGACCTGAAGTCTCAATTCCCGAAGGATCTGTTCAAATTCAGCCGTCCAATTCTGTAACATATACTGAAAAAGACTTTTTGACAAATTAGCTGCCCTAGTAAATTTAACATACTGAATGGAAGTAACACACAATCCCGGAAACTTTTGTTTACACCCCAGCTGAGCTATTTGCCATAATACATCTAGTTGTATCTGGACAAGATCTATGAGTTGATTAACCAGCATGAGACCTCTCTGTATCTTGACATTAGCTGAGGCCTGTTTATCTATGACTGTAGTCACTGAGGCTGACAAAGTGTTAATGGTGTCAGTCGTCTGGACCTGTCCAGACAGAGCCAAGGCTATCTGAATCAAGGCTAAACCCAGTTCCTAGTTAGTGGTAAAAAAGCAGGAGAATACTTGAGCATTATACATCACCGTCATTAGGAGTGGAAATGTCGACATTATCCCCCAACGCTGCTCTCTCTTTATTATTGACGCCCTGGACATCACCAAGACAAGGGACATCAGTATTCCCTTGGTCAGTCTGGATTTTTCGGGTGAGTCTTTCTGGTATCCAAAATGGGTTGTCTTCATTCTGTGGGAAAACACAAACCGCTCCCCTGGATCTTATCAAAATAGGATCCGGGCCATACCATTTATTATCAAGGACATTTTTCCATTTAACCATCTCATTGGGCCTATCTGGCTCTGAACAATGACGTTTAGCCGCAGTATGGCCATGAGCATCAATATTTAAAAAATTGAGTGTAAAGAGTGCCATAGACACAGACACTCTTGGTGCTCGGGGTAAAGTCTCCTCAAAAGTTCCCCTCTTCTGTTTTATAAGATAGGCTTTGAGGGTGCGATGCACACGCTCAACAATACCCTGTCCTTGAGGGTTGTATGGAAGTCCAGTCAGGTGGGTCACGTCCATCTGACGGCAGAACTGCTGGAATTTTTGAGACGTATAAGCTGGTCCATTATCAGTCTTAAGGAGTTTGGGTTTCCCCCAAGCACTCCATGCCTCAAGGCAATGTTGAATCACATGTGAGGCTTTTTCTCCGGTTAACGGAGAAGCAAACATGATGCCAGAACATGTGTCAATGGACACATGGAGATATTGAAGTTTTCCAAAGGAAGAAACATGTGTAACATCCATTTGTCAGACCTGTAGAGGTCGAATACCGCGTGGGTTAATTCCCACATGAGAACTGGCAAGAACTCACAGCAGCTTTGACATTGAGTAACAATGTCACGGGCTTCTTTTCTTGTCAAGGAGAAACGACTGCGTAATGTTTCAGCCGTCACATGAAAATTGTTATGAAAATTTCTTGTAGCCTCTACCGGGGATGATAGGGCAGCAGCCACCACTTTAGTGGCCTTATCTGCCAAATCATTTCCCAGAGCCATGGGGCCAGGTAGGCCTGAATGGGCTCTAACATGAGTAATATAAACAGGAAATCTTCTAGATAACAAAACTAATTGTATCTGTTGAAAAATATTGGCAACTCTACTGGAAGGCTTAATTACTCCAGCCACTCCTAAAAGATTTACTGCATTAACCACATAACAGGAATCTGACACAATATTAAGGGGTTCTAAAAAGGTTTTTAAAACTTCTAAAACCACTAAACATTCTACCACTTGAGGTGAATTTTCATTATATTGTTTGGATACCACTTTACCATTAGCCACATAGGCACCTATGCCAGTTTTTGATCCATCAGTATATACCACAATCCCATTTTTAAGTGGGTTTCTTACTGTTATTTGTGGAAACACAACAGATTGATTTTGGGCAAACTGTAAAATTGGATGTTTTGGATAATGGTTATCTATTTGTCCTGAAAAGGAGGTAACTAAAACTGCCCAATCATTAGATGTGGCTGCCAAGGTTTGAACCTGTGCAGCGGTATAAGGTACAATTAAAAGATATGGACTTCGCCCAAAGTGGGTGATTGCTGCTTTTAGGCCTTTAAGGGCAAGCTGTGCAATTGCATCAGGATACCAATCTATTATTTTAGCTGGGGATACGTTTGGATGGATCCACAACAATGGCCCATTCTGCCACAAAACTGCGGTTGGCAATTGTACTGTCTTAAAGACACACAAACTGAAAGGCTGCGAATCCTCAATACGTTGTAATTGTGCATTCTGTAAGGCTTTTTCCACCTTTTGTAAGGCCTGGTTAGCAGCTAGAGTAAGAGTCCTAGGGGAGGAGATATGAGGATCTCCTTCTAAAATACCAAACAAAGGCCTTAACTCAGCGGAAGGAATCTTTAAAAAAGGTCTGAGCCAATTAATATCTCCCAACAGCTTTTGAAAATCATTTAAGGTATGGAAGTGATCTCTTTTTATCTAAACATGTAAATATTGATTTCTCTCAAAGGAGGAAATATGCGTGACATCCATTTGTCAGACCTGTAATGGCCTGACGCCACGAGGGTTTACCCCTACGTGAGTAGATAAAATTTGACAACAATCTAAAGGCATTATTAAGTAATCAGAATCATTTTCAGTAGAACCAATCCCTCTTGTAGCTCTAGGAATACCAGAGGAAGAAAAAACAGCCATGTAGGCTTGGCAAAATTATTAGTTGAGCTATTCTGTCTCTTTGTGATATAGAAAAGACAACTTGAGGACAAGAACAGAGAACCTGAAGTTCCCCTTTATAATCTTGATCTACAACTCCAGGGTAGACAATAAGACCTTGTAGGCTGCAAGAGCCTGCCTCTGTCATTATTGTCCAGTGGCTTCACCTGCTCGGGAGAGCGCCTTTCAGGCCCTAATAGCCTTTTCATCTGATTCAGAACTATTAAAAACTGGCTCCTTGAGCTCACCTAGTGATGAGTATAGGCTCCTTCTCCTAGAAACCTCTGCTGATTGATCTTTTTTCTTTTCTTTTTCCTTCTCCTTCCTTCCAATCTCTCCCCAGGTATTCTTACCTGACCTAAACTTTTCCTCAGGTTCAAGACCCGTGGAAAGGCCTGTATACTTATTTTGTGTACCATATTTTCTCTTTGCTCCTACTCTCTCTCCCCGCTTTACTTCTGATAGATTGTCCTGAATTTCATCTAGAATCCGCCCTGCCTTAACCACTTGATAACATGTGAAAAGGAACAAAAGGGCTCCTAACACTAGAAAAAATTTAAGGCCAAACATACCTTGTAAAGCCATTTCCCACTTTACTTCTGATAGACTGTCTTGACTTTCCTTAGAAAGTTCAAGACCAGACTTACCTTGTAAAGCTATTTTCCACTTTACTTCTGATAGACTGTCTTGAATTTTGTTAGAAAGTTTAAGGCCAGACCTACCTTGTAAAGCTATTTTCCACTTTACTTCTGATAGACTGTCTTGAATCTCGTTAGAAAGTTCAAGGCCAGACTTACCTTGTAAAGCTATACTTACGGGTTACCGCCGTTCCCCAGCTGAAAAGTTCTGAATTCATGCAGTTGAATCCTTCTCAACAGTCTGCTTTACGGGAACCTTTATTACCGTGACCCGCAGTTCTGGTTCTGGAATGAGGGATCTTCCTTGCGCCGGTGAAACTCCCGTCCCGAGTTTCCTCCCGGGTTTTTTCTTTCCGGATTTTCTCGTCCCGGATTTTCTCGTCCCGGGTTTCGGCACCAATTCTTATTCGCGTTCTCACGCCCGGCCAGGAAAGAACACAACAAACCAGAATCTTCTGCGGCAAAACTTTATTGCTTACGTCTTCAGGAGCAGGAGCGCCAGCGCGCAGAGCGCAAAAGCGCAAGCAAGAGCTCTATTGTTTACATCTTTAGGAGCCAGAAGCCAGCGCGCGCCAGCGCGCCAGAGCGAAGAGCGCAAGTAAGAGAGAGAATGGCGGAAACCCCGTCCCCTTTAAGGAGGAGTTATCCTTCGCTTAGGACGCATCACTCCCTGATTGGCTGCAGCCCATGGCCGAGCTAACGTTCACGGGAAAGGCAGAGTACAAGTAGTCGTAAAATACCCTTGGCACATGCGCAGATTATTTGTTTACCACTTAGAACACAGGATGTCAGCGCCATCTTGTGACGGCGAATGTGGGGGCGGCTCCCAACAGATACCCAAAAGAGAGTGCAATACACACACACACACACACACACACACACACACACACACACATGCACGAATGCACACATGTGCATGCACAGAAATGCACATAAAGGAATTCTGTTTGAGTAGATAGATCTGTCAATATGATATGCATTTACTCTGGTGAGAAATAATACTAAAATTTTCCCTGAAAAAGCAAACTATTCTTTTCCTAATTTTTCAGAGTGACAGTTGTCATTTCAAGAAGAAATAATTCATGGAGAACAAATAATTAGAGACAAAGTTTTGCTTTTTGGAAGAATGGGGATACACAGAAAAGAACTGTAAATGTAGATCTTAGTAAATCAAAATTTGTATCTCCAGGTGAATACATAGAATTATATACATGGGTCCTGAGTATGTGATTGAAGTCTGTATTATTCTCCTGAAGTAAAATGGATGGGCTGAAAATAAACTACCTTAATGAAAATGAATAGAGATGTTTGTATATGCCCAAAATTTGCTTTCTATACATATATATGGCTACTTAACTTGTTTTAAAGTACCAAAGAATGTATTTATAAATCCAAATTCATAATATAATTATATAATCTATTAATTGAGATATTTAATGGTTATACAAAATATGAATATAAGAAGTACTACTGAAAATTTTCAAATGTTTTATTAATTAATTAATTGTTTACTTTACATCCCAAAAGCAGTAGCAGCTTCCCTTCTTTCTTCTTTTCCCATTTCCTAATTTCCACCTAACCTTGTCCATCCCCCTTTCCTTTTCTCTTCAGCTAAGGGGAGGCCTTCCATGAATATCCATACATACCCCGAAACATATACATACACATATATACATTCATACATATACACACTAAAAGCACACAGACAAACACATACCCAAACCCATACACACACACACACACACACACACACACACACACACACACACCACACAACACACACACACACACACACACACACACACATACACACACACACACACACACACACACACACACACACACACACACACACAGGTTAAAGCAGAGCAAGGGCCCAGACACATCTGTTTATCTCTGCTTTTTGCTTTGTTTTATTTTCTCCAAACAGGGTTTCTCTGTGTAGCCCTTGCTGGCTTGGAACTTGATTTGTAGACCTGGCTATCTTTGAACTCACAGAGGTATGCCTGCCTCTGCCTCCTGAGGGCTAGAACCAGGTACTTAGCAGTGGGGTACTTGCCCAGTCCATGCCCCACACTTTCTTAAATTGGTTAATGAGTTGATGTTTATTAGTATGAGGGTGATGCGAGGAGGGTTTCTATTCTGGCTAATTGTATGTTGACTTGACACGAGCTAAAGTCTTCTGAGAGGAGTTAAGCACGTCTTCCATTAAGGCTAGACAAAACAGCGCACTTAGGGAAAAGGGGTCCAAAGTCAGGCAAAATAGTCAGACACATACTCTGCTTCTGCTGTTAGAAGTCCCACATAAAGAGCCAGCTGCTCATATGTTACTTACTTGTATGGAGCCTATCTATGTTCATCCCCTGCATGCTCTCTGGTCGGTGGTTCAGTCTCAGCAAGATCCTATGGCCCAGATTGGTAGATTCTGTAAGTTTTCTTGAGGTGTCCGTGACCTCTTTGGCTCCTTCAATCCCTCCTTCACCATCGTCCACAGGATTTCCTGAGCTGTGATAAAAGTTTGACTGTGGGAGGCAGGAGTGAGTGAGTGGATGGTGGAACACGCTCATAAAAGTAGTGGGAGGGGGATAGGATAGGCAGTTTCCAGAAGGGAAAACAGGAAAAGGTACAACATATGAAATGTAAATAAATAAAATATCCTATTAAGAAGTGTTTGACTGTGTTAAAAAAAAGAGAAAAGCAATATTTGAACACAAAAGAAAGTATTTTCAAACACTACAAACACATATATTTGCCTATACAATTGAAAAAAATTGACTGTAGGTCTCTGTATCTGGTTCCATCAGTTGCTAGATGAAGCCTTTCAGATAACAGTTATGTTGGACTCCTGTCTGTAATTATAGCAGAATATCTTTAATAGGAGTTGTGAGGGGTTGGCTCTCTTTCATGGGATGGGTCTCAGGTGGGATACCCATTGGTTGGCCATTTCCTCAATTTCTGTTCCATATCTTGCATGTACAACAAGTTGTGGATGGAAGATTTTGTGGGTAGGTTGGTGTCTCCATCCCTCCATTGGAATTTCTGCCTGGTTGTAGGATGTGCCCATTTCTTGTTTCATATCCCCTATTACTAGGAATCTTAGCTAAGGTCATCCTTGTAGACTCCTGGGAGTTTTCCTTGCTGTACATTTCTAGGGCTCATCTCAGGGATGTCCTCTTCCCTCACTGATTTCAATTCTCTCTCACAGTTCTTTCTCCCTCTCCCCTTCCCACACTTGATCATTGCTGTTCCTGACTCCCTCCAGTCCTACCTAGTTCCCTCCCTCCATCCACCTCCAATGTCTATTTTATTTCCCTTTCTGAAAGAGACTCAAGGATCCTCCCTCGGGCCCTCCCTGTTGCTTAGCTTCTTTGGTCTGTGTACAGTACTATGGTTATTATGCACTTTTTTACTTTTTAGAGTAAGAAACATCTATGTATTTAAAACTGAGAAGCTAAACAGTTACAATCTAAGGATACAACCACAATAAATAAGTTTATGACTACTCAGAAAAAATTTTTCTTGCCAAAAATATAATATATACATATATGTATATATACAATATTAGTAGTAAATCAAAATTATGCCATATAACAATTATTTTTAAATGAGAAACTATGTTCACAACATTTGTGTTTGTTTAAGAGGTGAATTAGAATATTAATATAAATATTAATGAGAAAAACATCTCTTGTACTCTTTCAGTGACTATATAATGAAATTAGATACATCATGTAACATTTTATGATAATCAGTAGAAGGTAGCACATATCCAGTAGTTTAAGAAGAAAAGCATTAAGATGTCATATGTTTGTTCAGTCATTTAAAGTGCAGTCATACTCAGATGTTCCTCACTGAAGACAGCATTATTCAACTCAACTTAGTGCTCATGACAGTGAAATTAATTTATGAGTTAAATATTGAGTTCATTATAACATAAAGATCCCATATGCTGCACTAAGCATTACTAATTCTGTGGATTTAGTGTAGATGATGACTCGGCTATTTTAGCTTCTGTTTAAGAATGGCATCTACATAAGACAAAAAATGATGTTAGTGAAATAAACCTGGTGGTGCACCTTGATGCAGATGTAGAAAAGGAGGCACTTGAACTCGACATGGACTCGGCCTTAAGAAAGTCATCTCCTAGAAGGCTCTAAACAGTATGAAAGAGTAATTAAAAAAAAAAGAAGAAAGAAAGACAATGCTTCACACAGGTGATCCAATACATCTCCTCAGCTTCTGTAGAACACAGTCCTAATCACTCTCAATATTGAACTTCAGAACTTCCTTTTTTTTTTTCCAAAGATTGGAAGAAAACTGATACCTAGCCTTGTGTGTGTGTGTGTGTGTGTGTGTGTGTGTAGGTATGTAAGTGTCTGTGTTTGCGCTCCTTTTCTTAGTTATAGAAAAGAATGCTGGGAAACAATTAATCTATATAAAAATACAACAAATACATTTCATCCCTGATGGCATGTTGATCAATAAAATGATTTTTCCTTCATATAAATATTAATCTAATGAACTATTGTGAAAATGCTTTATTAAATGTTACTTTTCAGGTTAAATATTTAGTAAATGTTTTGAAATGTTACCATCTGAAACTGTTAAATAAGAACCTAATACATGTTTGCATAAATGCATAAAACTCAAATATATATATATATATATATATATATATATATATATATATATATATATATATATTTCATTGAAAATTGAAAACCTAATAAATAAATACTGATTGTCTACTTTTCTGTATTTCTATATTTTTCTATTTTTCCTGACAGGAACCTAGACTCTTCCTTAAATATTTGCTTAAGCAATCTTAGCTAAGAAATGGGCATTAGAACTCTCAATTAAAATAACACATCAAAAATATTCATAACTTTTGTAACAGTTTTAATTGTTTCTAAATTGTTATAAATGCCACATAATAAGATAATTTGTGAAAGTGTCACTATTTTGATCTGTCATCCTATCATAAAACATCAAAAGTAACGTTTTGATAGAGGCTAACCAAGATCTTGCTACATAATCCAGATTGACTTTGAATTTTGGTCAATTTTATTATGTCATGAAGCATGAAATTCAAATACACACCATTATTCTCAGATCATAAATTCATTTTATTGATTACAAGATAAAATAATTACAAAATCAAGGGAATCGAGTACTATGACATTAAAAGCAATATGAAACTTCACTAATGCTGTAAAACAAAACACACAAATTATTGACTAAAATTAGGATGGAATGAATGGTGGAATGAATGATACTCTAGAAAAACTATTTTTTTTTTCCTCAAATGAAGACTATTATAGGCACATACCTATGTTCTTGGTAGAGGGTAAATTTGTGTTTTGTGTAGCTTGTGATTTTGCCTGTTATCTTCAATCCAGGGGATAAAACACTAAAGCAGGATCTATAAAGAAGCTGAAATCTCAGAGAACACCACTAGTTCCTTCTACCTAGTAAAGTTTACCAAAAATTATGAATGATCTAAACAAATGAATTGAGTTGGTAACAAAAAATGCATGGACAAGTGAATTAATATCAAACTGTAGAAGTGAGAGCATATGAACGTAGTCCTAAGCCCAAGATATATTGACACCAAAAGCCATGATGGAACTTGCTCTCAAGTTCACAATTTTGAATGCCAGAAAATAACCAAACTGGATAGCACAGAGAGTTTAAGACTTTCAAATATTTGCATTAACTTCTGCATGAAATATAGCTACGAATTTGCAATAATTTTAAAGGCTTACAGCAAAAAGTAAAATAAGATGAATTAAGTAGTATAATACATATATGTACAATTTCCAGAAGATATAATTGATATATGAAATTAGAGTAAACTTATTTTTAGAATTATTTATGTACTGAATTATAACATTCCCTTCTAGGAAGTGTTAAATTGGACAAATATTTACTTCACAAGAAATATCAATAATCAGAATTAAATTTGGTGGGCAATAGTAGGTATTATTAAAGCAAGTTAAAAGTTTTAATGTACTTTTTAGCATTTTCTTAATTTTTCACCCCACGATATCACTACAGAGACAAGGCTGAGTGGAATATATTTCAAGCCACCCATCTTACCAAGTATTACCATCTCAGTTATGAGCCATAAAGTCTAGCATGAAATTTCTTAACTAAATTCAATTTATCTTGATACTTTTTCTAGAGAAATAGTAAGGTCTTTTATATAAAAATATGCACACAACTTTTCTTCTCTTTCATATGGCTTACTTGTAAAATGGTGTTGTCTGATGTGTTACATAGTTTTGAATAAGGGAAACTGTATTTTTATTATCAAAAATCACTACTGTTTTGTTATTAGTAACAGAAGAGCTTCAGCATGTTCTTTTTCATCTTCTTACAGCATGGGGACTCAGATAAATTGGCTACAAGTTCAAATGGCTGAGTAATGTAGACCTGAAATAATCCTTTGTAAGATGAATGAAATCTGACAACTTCAGTTGCCATTTGAATTGTCTTTTTGTGTATGAATGTGATTTAATGGAAATCTGATATTTCAATAAACCTGACTTTCTTTATGATTTATAATAGCTAACCTTAGGTTACCCAGATTCATTCCATAATATAAAACTACAAAAGGCCCTCTCTTAGTGATATGAAAATTTTCAACCAGCCAAGAATCCAGGCCTTGATACCTGATTAGAGAGTATGAAGCATATGAATTCAACTGATGAACTGCAATTGAACTATAGAATCTGACCCTTTCCTCTTTATTATACTTTTATTTCTTAAAGAAATATACAAAATACCCTTTAAGATCACATATAGTGCGCAATTTTTCAACATTTTATTCTATTTCATATCTGTTTATGTTTGATAATTGGAAAAGAAAATTGTTGAAGGAGAAATGTTCCTTTATCCTGAAGTCCATATATACTATATAACAAGGAACTAAATTTTACAGGAAAAAAATAGAGTGCAAGTAACTAAATCTTGGGTGAAACTCAAAGATCAAAAACAAGCCACATGTTGTTATAATACTTGATACTGCCACTAAAGCATCAGAGGGTTAGGTTCAGTTATACAATCCCATAGTTCTGGTTGGTTAATAAGGAACATATTTGTTTCTATTCGTATTCAGAAATAAGAACAGAAATGTAGTTGAAGTGGAAAGAATTCTAATCTAATTAAATATACAAATTGAGACTTCAAAACGAATTTCCAGGCTCAAATCACTTTTAATACTTTGGAGAGCAGGGCTTCCTTTGGGATAGCAATATGCTAAACAACAAAAGTCTTGCGTTTTAAATCATCCTCCCATCCTTTGATCAGGGCAACTGACACTTTTATAAGAATAGTTTCGTGTTCAAAAAATTGAACGATCTCATCTCTTGTGATAGGACAATGTCCCTGAGCTGACACTAATTCCAAATTGACCACAACCTTATTTCATCCTACTATATAGCATCATTATGAACACAATTATAAAAAAAAAATTCTGTTCACAGAAGTGTGTAACCCAGAGCACACATGTTAGAAGGACAGTATTGAGTATTGTTTTGCAAGTTGTATTTAGACTTCCACAGGACACAGTATCCATTCTCTCTCTCTCTCTCTCCTTCTCTCTCTCTCTCTCTCTCTCTCTCTCTCTCTCTCTCTCTCTCTCTCTCACACACACACACACACACACACACACTCACACACAGAGATTTCAAAGTTGTTGTTTTTTTAAAAAAAGAAAGTAATTAAAAAGAAATGTGATATAAACAGGCAGGTGGCTGATAAAATTGAAGATAAGGTTCATTTCATGATAAGTGTAGCCCCTGAGCCCATTCTTTTATTTTATTATCCATATATTGGATGTATAATATGGACAAACATACTCAAAAAGATGGTAGATTATACAATTTGTTTCCCACATGAATTTTGAATTATTGTCATAGGAAAGGTCATCTTTGGACATCTTCCATGAAGAAAAATGGATTATTCAGAAAACTCTATGTTTTTACTCAGTAT
This sequence comes from Mus musculus, assembly GCF_000001635.26. Classification (NCBI taxonomy): domain Eukaryota; kingdom Metazoa; phylum Chordata; class Mammalia; order Rodentia; family Muridae; genus Mus; species Mus musculus. The sequence goes on from NC_000081.6 coordinate 20,166,952, forward strand.
TCATTAGCGATACTTTCTTATCCATTATTAATATACCCAACAAATAAAAAAGTAAATGAAAGTTATGCACAAGTAGTCAGATGAATAGGTTGGGGCAACCTTTGATTCTCTATAGTATTCTTGCTGAATATTGTCTCATTTTCAATTATGTACATTTGGGTGTTTCTATGTGTCAGTATGTGCACGTGTATGTTAGTATTTCTGAAAGCCTGAAGGCCAGAAGCTCCAGATGTTTCTGGCAATTGTGAGGCTCTTGACCCTGGGAAGTAAATTAAACTCAGGTTCTCTTGAAAAGCTGTTTGCATTGTTAACCACCAAGCCATTCCTTGAGCCTGATCATTGCTCATTATTCCCATGACTTTATGATCTTCTGGCTCAGAGGTCTTATGCATTAAACAGAGACTGGTAGCAAGCCCCCACCAGAATGTAAAAAAGTAGTGATACTTAAGTGTAAGTTAAGATATCTTGTGAATTGGGAGAACCGTTTTTTCTAAGACCATCAGAAAACTTAAAGATCTTTATTGTTAGCCAGGATAATTTTTTTCTTATGTAAAAATAAATAAAATGATACTGCCTCTTTATAATGTTATGTCTCTAACACAAAATATATGCATATTTACTGCATTTGATTATGTTGGACCCATTCATTTGTTCTCAATCTTAACTTACTTGTCAATAACTCATATGCACACCTAGGTATTAGCTATTATTTTACTTCTGTCCTAAGGAGTCCACCATTTAATTGAGAGTATCATAAAAGGAGATTAAAATTGTGCTACAACATATCCTGGATATATCATTGGAAATGGACATCATTGTGTTAAATGAGAGAAACCAGAATCAAGCTTTCATAAGTCTCAATTAAATGGAATAGATTTGCGGGTGGACTGGGGGCATGTGTGGTTGGGAACAGGAAGGATCTGGTGGGAGATATGTGGGTAATGGAACTGGGTGTTGGGTATTTTGAGGCCAAGTGTCCTGGAAACTCCACCGAATCTATGAGAGTAACCTAGCAAAATCTCCTAATAATGGAGACCATGTAGTCTAAGGCAGCCATTTTCTTTTTATAATTGAGGCAAGGCCTCAAGGTAAGTGAGTAGAACACAAACCCAGCCACAATTCTTTTGACCTACAGTTTTTCCTGTCTGCTGAGTATGCTCAGATGGAGGCCTTGAAGAAACTTCATCTAAGAGACTATAAAGACTTTATTCAGTACCTGCTGGGAGATGATGCAGAGTACTACAGGGAAATATTAGGCAGAGATCTCAGAATCCTGAAGAGGAAAGGGAGGAAGGAACAGGGGAACCAGAGGTGTCAGGGACATCACAGGAATAGGATCCACATAATCAACTGACCAGGACTCCAGAGAACTTGCAGAAATCGGGGACCCTTTATGGGTCTGACCTAGGCTTTCTTCATATTTCTTATGGCTGAATAGCTTGGTGTTCTTGTGGGGATCCTAGCAATGCTGTCAGAGGCTGTCTCTGGCTGTTCTGCCAAGTTTTGGGACCTGTTTCTTTCTGCTGGACTGCCTTGTTCAGCCTCAATGTGATCGTGTGTTAGGTCAATGTCCCTGGGAATTAGGCTTTTTTTGAGGGGAAGCAGGAAAGGTGTTTCTGGGGTGAGAGGAGGTAGGAGGGGAGGGGAAAGGGGAAGGAGGAGTGACTGGGCCATTCTTTTTTTTCCATTTTTTATTAGGTATTTAGCTCATTTACATTTCCAATGCTATACCAAAAGACCCCCATACCCACCCACCCACACTCCCCTACCCACCCACTCCCCCTTTTTGGCCCTGGTGTTCCCCTGTACTGGGGCATATAAAGTTTGCAAGTCCAATGGGCCTCTCTTTCCAGTGATGGCCGACTAGGCCATCTTTTGATACATATGCAGCTAGAGTCAAGAGCTCCGGGGTACTGGTTAGTTCATAATGTTGTTCCACCTATAGGGTTGCAGATCTCTTTAGCTCCATGGCTACTTTCTCTAGCTCCTCCACTGGGAGCCTTGTGATCCATCCATTAGCTGACTGTGAGCATCCACTTCTTTGTTTGCTAGACCCCGGCATAGTCTCACAAGAGACAGCTACATCAGGGTCCTTTCAATAAAATCTTGCTAGTGTATGCAATGGTGTCAGCGTTTGGATTCTGATTATGGGGTGGATCCCTGGATATGGCAGTCTCTACATGGTCCATCCTTTCATTTCAGCTCCAAACTTTGTCTCTGTAACTCCTTCCATGGGTGTTTTGTTCCCACTTCTAAGGAGGGGCATAGTGTCCACACTTCAGTCTTCATTCTTCTTGAGTTTCATTTGTTTAGCAAATTGTATCTTATATCTTGGGTATCCTAGGTTTGGGGCTAATATCCACTTATCAGTGAGTACATATTGTGTGAGTTCCTTTGTGAATGTGTTACCTCACTCAGGATGATGCCCTCCAGGTCCATCCATTTGGCTAGGAATTTCATAAATTCATTCTTTTTAATAGCTGAGTAGTACTCCATTGTGTAGATGTACCACATTTTCTGTATCCATTCCTCTGTTGAGGGGCATCTGGGTTCTTTCCAGCTTCTGGCTATTATAAATAAGGCTGCTATGAACATAGTGGAGCATGTGTCCTTCTTACCCATTGGGGCATCTTCTGGAAATATGCCCAGGAGAGGTATTGCTGGATCCTCCGGTAGTACTATGTCCAATTTTCTGAGGAACTGCCAGAGGGATTTCCAGAGTGGTTGTACAAGCCTGCACTCCCACCAACAATGGAGGAGTGTCCCTCTTTCTCCACATCCACGCCAGCATCTGCTGTCACCTGAATTTTTTATCTTAGCCATTCTGACTGGTGTAAGGTGAAATCTCTGGGTTGTTTTGATTTGCATTTCCCTGATGATTAAGGATGTTGAACATTTTTTCAGGTGCTTCTCTGCCATTCGGTATTCCTCAGGTGAGAATTTTTTGTTCAGTTCTGAGCCCCATTTTTTAATGGGGTTATTTGATTTTCTGAAGTCCACCTTCTTGAGTTCTTTATATATGTTGGATATTAGTCCCCTATCTGATTTAGGATAGGTAAAGATCCTTTCCCAATCTGTTGGTGGTCTTTTTGTCTTACTGACGGTGTCTTTTGCCTTGCAGAAACTTTGGAGTTTCATTAGATCCCATTTGTCAATTCTCGATCTTACAGTACAAGCCATTGCTGTTCTGTTCAGGAATTTTTCCCCTGTGCCCATATCTTCAAGGCTTTTCCCCACTTTCTCCTCTATAAGTTTCAGTGTCTCTGGTTTTATGTGAAGTTCCTTGATCCACTTAGATTTGACCTTAGTACAAGGAGATAAGTATGGATGGATTCGCATTCTTCTACACGATAACAACCAGTTGTGCCAGCACCAATTGTTGAAAATGCTGTCTTTCTTCCACTGGATGGTTTTAGCTCTCTTGTCGAAGATCAAGTGACCATAGGTGTGTGGGTTCATTTCTGGGTCTTCAATTCCATTCCATTGGTCTACTTGTCTGTCTCTATACCAGTAACATGCAGTTTTTATCACAATTGCTCTGTAGTAAAGCTTTAGGTCAGGCATGGTGATTCCACCAGAGGTTCTTTTATCCTTGAGAAGAGTTTTTGCTATCCTAGGTTATTTGTTATTCCAGATGAATTTGCAAATTGCTCCTTCTAATTCGTTGAAGAATTGAGTTGGAATTTTGATGGGGATTGCATTGAATCTGTAGATTGCTTTTGGCAAGATAGCCATTTTTACAATGTTGATCCTGCCAATCCATGAACATGGGAGATCTTTCCATTTCTGAGATCCTCTTTAATTTCTTTCTTCAGAGACTTGAAGTTCTTATCATGCAGATCTTTCACTTCTTTACTTAGAGTCACGCCAAGATATTTTATGTTATTTGTGACTATTGAGAAGGGTGTTGTTTCCCTAATTTCTTTCTCAGCCTATTTATTCTTTGTATAGAGAAAGGCCATTGACTTGTTTGAGTTTATTTTATATCGAGCTACTTCACCAAAGCTGTTTATCAGGTTTAGGAGTTCTCTGGTAGAATTTTTAGGGTCACTTATATATACTATCATATCATCTGCAAAAAGTGATATTTTGACTTCCTCTTTTCCAATTAGTATCACCTTGATCACCTTTTGTTGTCGATTTGCTCTGGCTAATACTTCAAGTACTATGTTGAAAAGGTAGGGAGAAAGTGGGCAGCCTTGTCTAGTCCCTGATTTTAGTGGGATTGCTTCCAGCTTCTCTCCATTTACTTTGATGTTGGCTACTGGTTTGGTGTAGATTGCTTTTATCATGTTTAGGTATGGGCCTTGAATTCCTGATCTTTCCAAAACTTTTATCATGAATGGGTGTTGGATCTTGTCAAATGCTTTTTCTGCATCTAACGAGATGATCATGTGGTTTTTGTCTTTGAGTTTGTTTATATAATGGATTACATTGATGGATTTTCGTATATTAAACCATCCCTGCATCCCTGGAATAAAACCTAATTGGTCAGGATGGATGATTGCTTTAATGTGTTCTTGGATTCGGTTAGCGAGAATTTTATTGAGGATTTTTGCATCAATATTCATAAGAGAAATTGGTCTGAAGTTCTCTATCTTTGTTGGGTCTTTCAGTTGTTTAGGTATCAGAGTAATAGTGGCTTCATAAAATGAGTTGGGTAGAGTACCTTCAACTTCTATTTTGTGAAATAGTTTGTGCAGAACTGGAATTAGATCTTCTTTGAAGGTCTCATAGAACTCTGCACTAAACCTGTCTGGTCCTGGGCTTTTTTTGGCTGGGAGATTATTAATGACTGCTTCTATATCTTTAGGGGATATGGAACTGTTTAGATGGTCAACTTGATCCTGATTCAACTTTGGTACCTGGTATCTGTCCAGAAATTTGTCCATTTCGTCCAGGTTTTCCAGTTTTGTTGAGTATAGCCTTTTGTAGAAGGATCTGATGGTGTTTTGGATTTCTTCAGGATCTGTTGTTATGTCTCCCTTTTCATTTCTGATTTTGTTAATTAGGATTTTGTTCCTATGCCCTCTAGTGAGTCTAGCTAAGGGTTTATCTATCTTGTTGATTTTCTCAAAGAACCAACTCCTTGTTTGGTTAATTCTTTGAATAGTTCTTCTTGTTTCCACTTGGTTGATTTCACCCCTGAGTTTGATTATTTCCTGCCATCTACTCCTCTTGGGTGAATTTGCTTCCTTTTTTTCTCGAGCTTTTAGATGTTTTGTCAAGCTGCTAGTATGTGCTCTCTCCCGTTTCTTCTTGGAGGCACTCAGAGCTATGAGTTTCCCTCTTAGAAATGCTTTCATTGTGTCCCATAGGTTTGGGTACGTTGTGGCTTCATTTTCATTAAACTCTAAAAAGTCTTTAATTTCTTTCTTTATTCCTTCCTTGATCAAGGTATCATTGAGAAGAGTGTTGTTCAGTTTCCACGTGAATGTTGGCTTTCCATTATTTATGTTGTTATTGAAGATCAGTCTTAGGCCATGGTGGTCTGATAGGATACATGGGACAATTTCAATATTTTTGTATCTGTCGAGGCTTTTTTTGTTACCAATTATATGGTCAATTTTGGAGAAGGTCCCGTGAGGTGCTGAGAAGAAGGTATATCTTTTTGTTTTAGGATAAAATGTTCTGTAGATATCTGTCAGGTCCATTTGTTTCATAACTTCTGTTAGTTTCACTGTGTCCCTGTTTAGTTTCTGTTTCCACGATGAAAGTGGTGTGTTGAAGTCTCCCACTATTATTGTGTGAGGTGCAATGTGTGCTTTGAGCTTTACTAAGGTGTCTTTAATGAATGTGGCTGCCCTTGCATTTGGAGTGTAGACATTCAGAATTGTGAGTTTCTCTTGGAGGATTTTACCTTTGATGAGTATGAAGTGTCCCTCCTTGTCTTTTTTGATAACTTTGGGTTGGAAGTCAATTTTATCCGATATTAAAATGGCTACTCCAGCTTGTTTCTTCAGACCATTTGCTTGGAAAATTGTTTTCCAGCCTTTCATTCTGAGGTAGTGTCTGTCTTTTTCCCTGAGATGGATTTCCTGTAAGCAGCAGAATGTTGGGTCCTGTTTGTGTAGCCAGTCTGTTAGTCTATGTCTTTTATTGGGGAGTTGAGACCATTGATATTAAGAGATATTAAGGAAAAGTAATTTTTGCTTCCTGTTATTTGTGTTGTTAAAGTTGGCATTCTGTTCTTGTGGCTGTCTTCTTTTAGTTTTGTTGAGGGATTATCTTCTTGTTTTTTCTAGGGCGTGGTTCCCGTCCTTGTATTGGTTTTTTTTCTGTTATTATCCTTTGAAGGGCTGGATTCGTGGAGAGATAATGGGTGAATTTAGTTTTGTCGTGGAATACTTTGGTTTCTCCATCTATGGTAATTGAGAGTTTGGCTGGGTATAGTAGTCTGGGCTGGAATTTGTGTTCTCTTATTGTCTGTATAACATCTGTCCAGGCTCTTCTGGCTTTCATAGTCTCTGGTGAAAAATCTGGTGTAATTCTGATAGGTTTGCCTTTATATGTTACTTGACCATTTTCCCTTACTGCTTTTAATATTCAATCTTTATTTAGTGCATTTGATGTTCTGATTATTATGTGTCAGGAGGAATTTTTTTCTGGTCCAGTCTATTTGAGTTCTGTAGGCTTCTTGTATGTTCATGGGCATCTCTTTCTTTAGATTTGGGAAGTTTTCTTCAATAATTTTGTTGAAGATGTTTGCTGGTCCTTTGAGTTGAAAATCTTCCTTCTCATTCACTCCTATTATGCGTAGGTTTGGTCTTCTCATTGTGTCCTGGATTTCCTGGATGTTTTGAGTTAGGATCTTTTTGCATTTTCCATTTTCTTTGATTGTTGTGCCGGTGTTCTCTACGGAATCTTCTGCACCTGAGATTCTCTCTTCCATCTCTTGTATTCTGTTGCTGATGCTGGCATCTATGGTTCCAGATTTCTTTCCTAGGGTTTCTATCTCCAGCGTTGTTGCCTCACTTTGGGTTTTCTTAATTGTGTCTACTTCCCTTTTTAGGTCTAGTATGGTTTTGTTCATTTCTATCACCTGTTTGGATGTGTTTTCCTGTTTTTCTATAAGGACTTCTACCTGTTTGGTTGTGTTTTCCTGTTTTTCTTTAAGGACTTGTAACTCTTTAGCAGTGTTCTCCTGTATTTCTTTAAGTGAGTTATTAAATTCCTTCTTTATGTCCTCTACCATCATCATGAGAAATGCTTTTAAATCCAGGTCTATCTTTTCAGGTGTGTTAGGATGTCCTGGACTGGGCGAAGTGGGAGTGCTGGGTTGTGATGATGGTGAGTGGTCTTGGTTCCTGTTAGTAGGATTCTTACGTTTACCTTTCACCATCTAGCAATCTCTGGAGTTAGTTGTTATAGTTGTCTTTGTTTAGAGATTGTTCCTCTGTTGCTTTTGTTACCCTCTATCAGCAGACGTGGGAGACTAGCTCTCTCCTCTGAGTTTCAGTGGTCACAGCAGTCTCTGCAGGCAAGCTCTCCTCTTTCAGGGAAGGTGCACAGTTATCTGGTGTTTGGACCTCCTCCTGGCTGAAGATGAAGGCCCAAAACAGGATCTTTCCCAGAAGTTGTGTTGCTTTGGCCAGGAAGGTGGCCAGTTGTCTGGAGCAGAAGATGGCGCCACCTCAGTAGCTCTCTGGCTCTCGCCTTACCCAGAAATGGCTGGCCTCTGTATTCCACACCGTCACCCATGCAGCCTGCCCTCCGCGGAGTCCTGGAGCCAAGGAGACTACCGTCACCGGGACCTGAGGCACAAACCTCGACTGGGCCATTCTTATTCTGCCTGATTTGAGGTCTAGTATTAGAAATGTATGGTGAAGACTCCCAGATTTCTACAGTTTGTGTACTGTTAAGTCTGGGGAATCTTCATATTTAAACTAGATGTGGATATCCCCTATAGGATTAAATTATTTTTTCTTGATATACTATGTTTGTTTCAATTCTCTGAAGAACTCTGGATAATATATATATATATATATATATATATATATATATATATACATATATATATGTGTGTGTGTGTGTGTGTGTGTGTGTATACATATACATATACATATACATATATATATATATAAATATAGTTTTAATAATTATCTTTTCTCAAGTAAGTCGTGCCTTGGAAAAAGAGACACATACAAAGTAATTTTTGCTTAAATGTTAAAAAAAAAAAGAATGGTGGTGAAATTTTAAGTCTTATATGCAAAGAGTGAAAAATCAATTTTGCCAAAAGACCTTAAGTATCTAGAGAAGAATACAGCAGTAATTTGACATAGAGAAATCTGAAGTATTGTATTCCATGAGTTGAAGAGACGGAACAGATTGCTTTGTTCATAGGACCCAGGATGATCTCCTGACCTACATGATTACTCAAAATCATTTAAAACTTTACTTCCATGTTAACCAATTGATTTTATGGGCACCAGACATACAAATAGTGCACAGACATACATAAAGTCAAAACACTTGTACACGAGATTTTTCTTTTATTAAAAAAAAAAAAAATCTTACTGTATGTTGTAGGAAAAGTGCCCACCACCCTAATGGCAATGAAGTATTGCTGTCTTCATTCAGTGTATATTTAGTTACTATTATTCTGAACACCATGACAAAGACAACCCTGTTCTGTTCCTTAATGGCAGAATAACCAGGCAGAAAGGAACACTATAAGATGGAGCAGAGATGTGGGCATGATATAAAATGAAAGTGCATGTAGACAAAGAGCACATATAATAATATCACTGAATACCCAGAATTATGAGAAGCCTAATAAACTTAATAAGCACAGAAGCAGAATGGCACACTTGTAGGTTGATGTTAGTGTCTCACTAACTTCCAATTTAATCCCAAAAAATGTCTGTATGGAAAGAGATGTGAGGGAAATGTAACCTTCCCTGCCCGTTCTCCCCATTGCTTCTACTGGAGCCATTGCAATCACTTCTAGTTCAGTGGTATAATTCTTTATTCCATTAACTTTAATGGGCTTTATACCAATGTTAAGTAATGGGATCATTTTACACTGACTGAGTTGATGAGAAATACCTCCACTCAATTAGTTTCGCAGTCCTGGAATATTTTGGAACAGAGAAGAGAAAGGCAATCTGTAAAATCTTAAACTGAAAATTAGATCAAAGTTTCTCTGATTTTATACTTCACAAAGTTTGAAAACCTTAGCACTTTTTCCTAGATAAAAATAGGGCGAATGCATTCATTGATTAGCTGGAGGACAAAAGGATATAGATATCAGTTATTTTCAAATGAATATCTTTAAAAATATGAATGTAGTCTTAGAATAAAGTTTTATTAACACTCATTCTTTTTACAAACTAAAGGATTTTTCATGACATGCATGCACATACATACACAGACATAAAAATAAACTGTATTCATCTGTCCATAATTCTCACATATTAATTCTTCCTCTGTTGTAAAATCACTACCTTTTTGTTTTATAGATTTTTTCAAAAAAAAGTCTTTTTTTTTTTATTTTTGTCCATGTTTTTTAAGATAAAATCACTTAAGTGAAACAAGCTTGCCTGTGTGTAACTGTGTACCCAAGGTGGCCTATAAATCATTATCTCTCAGCTTCCTGTTCTGGAGTGATATGGTAGTAATATTACATAAAATAGAGATCCTATTATTAATGTACATTATTTTATGATATTTTTTATATATTCTGACATTGCTTGAGTTTTCAATGTGTAGAACAAGAAAGCAATGAATATTGAAGTTGGAATACCTGGTTGTGTCTTATGATGATTTTCAGGAAGCTGTCTGATGAGAGGAAGTTTTGCTGAAGCAGACACATGAGAAGATATTTTGATTGTAACAGATATGTGGTGTTTTTCTGAAAGTTGTCTGATAAAAGGGCATGTGATATTTTTTTGGAGCAGACACTTGATGGGACATGTGATGTTTGGAAAGAGTATGAGAATAATACAATAGACAGTGGACGACATTATGTCATTGGTTTGCCCTTCTGGTTGCCATTAGGCTTCACCTTGCTGGTCTTTGCTGACATTTTTCTGGAATAGGTTCCCCTTGCTTTCTTCTCTGATCTTCACTTGTAGAGACCTCATAGAGAGAAATGCACCAAAGTACTTCAGGTCTTGTTCCTGCTGCTTCTTTCCACTTCTGTAGATGGGTATAGACTCATATATTCTTCTGGACTGAGCTACTACTGCTGATCCATGGTTGGTGTTTGGCTAGTGGACTGGACTGCTTACAATAAACATTGGAATTGTCCCAAAGAACTACTTCTAAATAGTTCCATGTCTCCCTTGTTTTATTAGCTATCTTCTTCCCAAACATTTAGTCAGTGGGTTATAATACTAGTTGAAGCATTTAAGAACCCCTACTAAAGTAGATTGAGAAAAATATAAGTCTACAGAATACATTTGACACAATCAGAAAACATGAAAGGTTTTTATCCATACTAGTAAAAATGTATTTACATTTATATGTAATTTCTCAAATTAAATATCAGAAATTAAGATGAACCAAATGGATATTGTTGAAATGAAAAAGCTTCCTATTAAATATTTTTCTTTCTCATCTATGTATCAATTAAGAACACTTTCTAAAATATCATTATGTTTTGGTAGTAGGGAAATAAACAGGTATGCCTATTATTGCATACATACATCAAAACCTGTCACTGAATCAGAAAGTGCATGCGTGTGTGATAATATACATGCATATTTATTTCTCTACTACACAGTACATAAGGATACTTTAACAACTCTGTTAAATTTCAATGAATAAATCTATATCCTTTTCTAATAAATCTTGGACTTTCTCCTAAAAAAATCCAGCTGCCTATAATTTTTCTGGATGCCCCATTCCTTTGAATTCACTCTCCTGTATAGAGAATTAGAATTCACATCCTGTGACATGGTGTTACGCTTCATCTTCCTTTCTTAGCTGCAATATTTATCTTATAAGGTGTCCTATGTGCTTGTTTGCCTTCCCTCATAACGAAACCTTTCATAGCAAAAAAGCAGGCTATAGTGAAATTTCTTCAGTGTCGTTAGCATTAGAGACACACAACATTACCCAATTTTTCTCTGAGTCTTCTTATGGAAGCCTTTTGTTAGTAGAAAGAAATCATCTAGCATAGGTGTGGGAAAGCATTTCCTCCCCTTCTTTGACAACTTTACTGCCACAGTCTTTTTTTTCTTTGAAAACATATTCTTCTCTCATCCAATGCATCACATCCACAGTGTCCCCAGAACTCAGAACTCACTCAACTCCCTTTTCCCTCATATCCCTTACAAAGATGACTACAAAACAGGCCAAAAAAGAAAAGAAAGAGAAAGAATAAAAAAGTTACACTAATACACTAAGACAAGGCAAAGACCCTCATGTAGGGACTAGTCAAGACAATTCAAGAGTGGGGAAAAGAAACACCCCAAGGGGAGACAAGCAATTCAGAGATAAACGTCCATCCACTGTTAGACAATCCCCAAAATACCAAGCTAACAGCCATAATAATATGCAAAAGGCCTGGTGCAGACCTGTGCAGGACGCATGCTTGCCACTTCAGTCTCTGTGTGCCAATATGAATCCTGCTTAATTTATTTGGGTCACATTCTTCATATGTCCTCTATACCCTATCCCCCTGTCTCCCACAATCTTTCCTCCCCATTTTCTGTGTAGCTGAAAGATCTCCAAGAGGAAGAGAATGAAGAAGACATCTAATTTAGACTCCTTCTTTTCATGTCTGTTTGTAGGTCTCAGTACCTACTCTACTGTACTGCCTAAGAAAGACTCCGTGATGATGACCCCACAAGGCACTGATCTATGAGTAAAACAGATTATCATTAGAAATCATTTTATTGATTCTTATATATTTTTGTTTTTTATTGTAACAATGAAGTGGTTTTTTTTTTTTTTTTTTTTTTTTTTTTTTTTTTGTCCTAGGTCTCTGCAATCTTGTCTCAGATTTCTGGGAATATTTACAGTACCTGTGCTCCCTCTCGTGCATTGAGCATGAAACTAAACAAAACCTTATTTAGCCATTCCCAGAATGACACACTCATGTTAATTCAGATTCATACTTGTACAAATCTTCAACGTTCCTGATAATCCCATTGTTCTTTCTAATATCAAGCTACTTCTGTACAATATAAAGAATGATACACTTTACTGTCTTCTTGCATGTGAATATATTATGTGAGAACTCATTAGAACTCATTAGAAATGTCTTTGCTCTAGTGTGGATGCTATAAAACCACTTGTTGCCTGAACATGTCTTTTCTTGTTGTAAAAGAAAATCTTCTAGTTGTGAGATATGAAAGTTGAATACAGAAATGGCTAATACCCTATACAGTAAGCAAAGCTGTAAAACAGTCATTTGCTTAATCTAGAATTAGAGACAGCCTTTATACAATAAATTTAATATGAGAAGATTGAAAGTACTAATTTCCAAAGCTGATATGATAATGAGCTGTTCTAAAATAATAATTACCCTCACCATTTAAATATATGATACATGTCTGCACAGCTTCTAGTTTATTGATTACATTTTATCTCTTGTATCTTTTTGACCACATGAAAAAATTAAAATAAAATCTTAAATATTTACAGTAGAAACTATAATCTATGTCTAGAGCAAAATACTATAAAAATGTGTTCATTTTTAAACAAATATTATTACATATTAGTAAGGAACTAAGCTGATATATTCCTCAAGAAATTAAAAAATATAGCTTGTGTGCTTGAAAGAAAAACCTATCTTAATTTTTTTGGTAAATATAGTGGAAATCGAAAGTTGGTCTGTAATAAAACAAAATCAAAATAGTTTAAAATCTCCTGAGAGGATCTATCAGAGCCTGACCAATACAGATGAGGATGCTCACAGCCAACCATTGAAATAAGTACCAAAACCACAATGGAAGAGTTAGGAAACAGACTGAAGGACCTGAAGGGGATTGCAACCTCATAGGAAGAACAACAAGATCAAATAACCTGACTCTCCAGAGCTCCCAGGAACTAAAGCACCAACAAAAGAGTACACATGGAGGGATCCATGGCTCCAGCTACATATGCAATAGAGGATGGCCTTATCTAGTATCAATGGGAAGGGAAGCCCTTGGTCCTGTGAAGGCTAGATGCCCCAGTGTAGTGGAATGCAAAGGCAGTGTGATAGGAGTAGGTAAATGGGTGGGGGAGCACCCTCATAAAAGCAGGGGGGAAGAGGGAGGGGATATGGGGTTTGTAGAAGGGTAAACGGGAAGGGGGATAAAATATGAAATGGCAATGAATAAAATAACCATTAAAAAAAGAAAGAAAAAGTAACCAATAAGGAGAGAGATATTTAAAAAAGAGCAATAACATGCAATATATTCATAAAAAAGAAAACTACAATTACTTATAATGGTGACAAAATGGCTTAATGTTTTCTTGATATAATAAATATTGCATATAACAAGTTCCTCATGAAAAACTGTTATAATAATTAAGAGTATCATCCCATTTTATTGGAATTTCAAATAATTATTACTGAATTATTATTACTGAAATATTATTGAAAAACCTGGGGAAAAGAAAACATACCAAATTTCCATAACCATTTCAAGACTAGACGTTTTAATGAGTTGTATTCTCTTTTTCCCATGTTACAAATAAAAATTGTACACCAAATTTCCTTCCTGATTTTATTTGGTTTCCTCCTGAAAATGGTTTCTCAGTAGCACTGTCAGAACTATTACAGTTCAATTCTGATAATGCCTAGCTTACATTAAAATAACTACATGGGCTTATTATTATCATCACTCTTCACATAAAACTAAGAAAAGCAAACACAGTAAAATTGAGCCTGGAAATTTGAATTATCCCCTATGCCGTCAGTATAAAATGTTCTGGGTGATGAACCAACATTGTCTGAGATGTATTTACACATCATTGCACTACAGTAAAGTAGAACAATAAGGGAGAACTACAAATAAGAGATATCTAGATTTTTGCTTCTGTTTTGTGTTTCGTTTTTGGTACATGAGATTTGACATATTTGGTAAGTGTTCCCCCATCGAACCATTTCTCCAAAATTTGCTTTGGAAGATGGGAGACAGGACACACACACACACACACACACACACATCAACTTTCTTTAAACTCATGATTCTCCTGCTTCCATTCTTGAGTGCTGGGATAGTAAGTATTCAACATTTTGCCTACTGGATTAAATATTTGTAGAGGATTGTTTTATTCACATAGAGTGATCTAATCTTAAGATAATAAAAAAAAGTCTCCCCCAAAACAAAAACAAACAAACAAAAACCAAAACTAATTCAACTTCAATACTCTGAATGACTAATATAATTTACATATCCTACTATATTTTATGTTACTACAGTAAAATACATAAGACTATATGTTCTCTGTAGACAATACTATTGTTCATAACTCATATTTCCTGAGGTCAAAGTACATGGTACAAGACATTAGTTTCTTTTAATTACTTAAAGATGCATGAGAACATGTTTTACATAAAGTAAAACACTGGTCCAAAGGAATAACACCCAGTTTGTAGAAACCCATTTACAAAATAACTATTTCATTTCTGTAAGTACAAGAATATTCTGTTTCCAAAACCCTCCTCCAGGAGAAGCATACATTTTTAAAAAGCCAACCAGTATTCCTTAAAACTGTTACTACAAGCCAAGACCGTGATAACAAAACCCTACAGGGCAAGAACCTGGGGCAAGTCTACACAAGCAAACAACTCCCACACATATTTTATGCTATTGTTTTACCTGGCATCTATAGTAACTTTTATACCTAACTTATTTCAAAATTTTGTTTAAATGGTTAATTTGATACTTTCTTTTTTTTTTTTTCCTCAGTGGTATTTGTCACCTTGTAAAATACAACTGCTTGTATATTCAAAAGGGGTAAAAATTTAGCATGTAATGATCCAAAACTAAAAGGAAAGTTCCAGAAATTACAATGGGAAGCAAACTGGCCTTCTAATGCTTTGTTAGAACCTGAAGTAACAGGACATCCATAGCTCAGAAATTCAACCTCAGGAAGAATTGGGGAAACTGGTTAATGCAAGCTAAGTACTGTTTATACTTTGTCTTCATCCTTTAAAAGAAAGTTATATGATTCATGGATGGTCCTCCACAATGAATGTAATTTTTGTAAGGTTGTGTAAAACCTTACTCTGGTGTGTGCTTCCCCTTATAAGCTATGTCATACTTGAAATTCCCTGATGGCTTATAGAGACTTTGTAACTCCTGCAGCATGGTCTAATAATATTCATTCTTAGATCTAATTTTTCCTTTTTACTTCTTCAGGGGACAAATGTGGAAAACATGTTCCTGCTTTGAACCCATTTCAGAATGCACTCAGGAATACTCATTTCCTGGGGACACAGCTGTCAATTTGGTAGCAAGACTGATACATGAAAGAACAGTTTTCAGGATTAGAGCTGGAAGTTACCTGCTCATAGAACAAGCAATGCTGAGAATCACTTCATGACAATCATGGCTCTTGAGTCAAAATGGGAGAGCAACTGACCAACTTCAGCACTAGTGTTAAATTGAGAAAAAAAAATCATGGCTGGAGGGAAATCTATATGGTATAGGTACTGAAAGGCAGAGAAACATATCCAATGAAATGGAATAGGGGAGTAAATAATATACTGTTATTTTTGAGGCTATACAATGGGTGATCTGACCCTATTAAGACTTAGGAATATCCCTTGAAACATGAGATTCTCATGAAAAGCAACTTCTCCCATGGTATCTGCCCCCATCCCCACCACTGTGCTATTGGTTTGGCATAAATATTTTCCTGTTAAGGTACCAAAGAATACAAATGAACAAATTTGCAATACTCTAAGAGGAAGATGCTAAAGAACTGATCAAGGAGACCAAAATATACAATACATAATAAATAAATTTGTTTATTCTTTGAAACATGAAGAATAAGTAAATTTACTCCAAAGTTGTTTTGATTTATTATATCCTCAAAAATCCTGACTGATGGGAATGAATGTGTACCTTTCATTCTCTGGCTACAGAATTTTCCAGAAATGTGGCATGTAATGGGTTTCTTCTTGAGACATTTTGTATCAGTTTAGAGATCAGGAGGAAGTGAGAATTAAGCACATATAACACCTCTGCCATAGCAGTGATAGGGAGAGTGATTCAAATCTATTCACACAGACAATATGTGTCTAAGGTTCCATGGAATTCCAAAAGGCTATGATTTGGGTAATATTCTTTAACTGGATATTATTTTACTTACTGAGCTCAGTGTTATGTTAACAAGTGGAACCCTCTCAAATCCTACCCTACCCATCTCTTCATTTGGCTATTCCTGGTGAGTATATTTTTCCTGCTTTAAACCTGGCTGAGAGTATGAGGGCTCTCATTGTGTCTGATGAGTCATTATAATGAATCATTGAGTGGGAAGGAGCCCATGGGGACCAATAAATTGGTATCCAACTAGCCTGAGGTGAAGGACACATTAGGAACTCCCACCAAAATTATAGCTGGCATCTAACCTGAGAATTGTTTTGTGGGTAACATTTTTTTCATTCTATGCAGTTATTCTAGCTCATTTACAAATAGATATTTCCAGGGTATAGAATTTAATAACCTACCAAGTGTCTGGGTGTAGATGCAAACTCGTTGCCAGGTTGGATGAAGTATGAAGAAAATCAGAAGTAGTTTCCCATAGTAGGAATCATAAGAAATTCCTAGACTAACAAAATTGACTGAAAAAACTTTGAGTGCCACAACAGATGCTAGAAATCAGAAAATACAAATGTCTGTAGACATTCTAGAGTGGGTGTCTATGTGAGTGTTCCAAGACTATTAAGTATTTTAGTTTTATGGTAAGCCCAGCAAGTACACAATTTATTAATGCCATTATTAGAATTTTGTAGTGTTTTATCGTAATTATTAAGTTCTTCAATATCATTACCACCAAAAGAAAAACCAGATAGTCATGCTTTATATCCCCTTTAGAAACAATTATGTGTAGGATCTAGGATGAATCTCAAGGATCTTTATGTAATATATTTGTTCTTTCAAAATATTTTGCTAGTCCCAGCACTTATGAGGGCAAAATAATGGGGAGTCTAGGTCATCATGGCTTTTAGCTCCAAACAAAAGGAAAAAAACACTGAATATATACACTAACTAATATAGAAACCAGTTTTCCTTTGGATAAGATCTATAATAAGACAAAATCATAGCATTTCCAGGTCTTTTTTTACATATACCAATTCAGTGGTACCCAGGGCTTTTTAATGTGTTATTGTTTTATTGCTGTGACAAGATACCATGACCAAGGAAACTTCTATAATAAAGTGTTAAATTGGACATATGCGCTCAGATGCTTGATATCCATCATGACAGGATGAAGACACAGCAAAAAATAGATCTGGGTGCTCAGCTCAAACCGCAACCTACAACAAGAAGGAAAAGGAGGCACAACGGCAATGGTACAAATCTTTTGAAACCTTAAAGCCCTACCTCAGGAACACACATTCTTTAATAATGCCACACCTCCTAATTCTTCCAAAACAATCCCACCAACTGCGGACCAAGTATTGAAACATATGAGCATACATGAGCCTTTCCCATTCAAAAAACAAAGGGTTTGTAAGATATACTATACAACATGCAATTAAGGCAAGTCCTATGTGCAAGGATCAACAGATCTGTTCATTAGCAGAAAGACTTCTAAGAGCACTAGAAACTTACAGACATTGATTTTGTATGTTGCTGATGTCTTAACCATTTCACAATATTAACCATGCAGCAAAACTAAACACTTGTGTGGCACTTCACACATCAGTAGCCATGACCTATCAAATAAGGCCTTTCAAATAAATTCCCTACACGAAAAATGAATGAAACTGCCCCAGTAGGGTTTCCAGAGTGAGTGTTTATCTCATGTGCTTCAGTAGGTGGGAGAAAAGAGAAAGATTATGTCTATGTTCAGTGTTATGAACTAGAAATATCTGAAAGGCGACTAGCCTAACATTCTCTGAAATAGCTAGCCTGAGAAGTCCACCTGTTCAATGAGAGGGCACTCAAACAAGGAACTAATCTGAAACCTCTACCAGTTTGGCTCTTGCAGAACCCATTGTCTCCCAGGTCAAGGAGCAACATAGAGACTTTAGAACCCAGCTTGTTTAGGGCAGGAATGTACCCATGAAAAAGGCCCCTTGCATGGGGACATTGGGCAGGATTGGCAAGGACTGAGCCCAAAATGATAACTGAACTTCTGCTATGGGACCTTGGAAGCACAATAGAGCTGGCCCTGAATTTGGGGGTTAGGTGAGCCTACCTGAGAGTGTAGGTGTGGAAATATTGGTCCTGTCCTTTGTTTGCTATGTCATGACACTTTTGAAGGTGAGATTTCCTTTCCTTCCCCTTTGTTCTTTGGTATGAAAAAGTGTAACATAAAAAACTAGGCCTTAGGCCAAGGCTTGAGAATGTGACCTTTGTGACTCAGTACTCTGAAGTATGCTAATCATAAAACTGATGTCGACATTCCTGTACCCACCCACTTCCTGGGTTTAAGGAATATTCATTCATAGAAGGTCACCCTGACCCACCCTGACTATTGGTGGAACCCCCTATGCAAAGGTGCTATTGCTAGAGGCTCATTGTAACTGTCTTGAATTTCCACTTCCTTGTGATTCTTAACTGGTATTTTTGGTGTTTTTCAACAATGCCCTCCCCACCTCCTTTGAGTTGTGGTTTCTTCCTTTAAATATCCCCTTACCCAGCTACTCAGGGTCCAAGGTCCTCTAACCCTGCGTGGTGTACAACTGTGGGTCTCGGAGCACTCCGGAATAAAAAGTCCTCTTGCAGTTTGCATCAAGACCGTTTCTCTGAGTGATTTGGGGTATCACCTCTCCTAAGTCAGAACATGGGGGAGTCCTCATGTTGTGGGTCTTTCAGGTACAGGGCAGAAGAGTTGACACCCAATGGCATCATCCTAGCAGAAGAACTGTCCCTGGGTCTTAATTACTGCAGTACTGATTAGGCATGCCATATGCTTCACCTGTTTAGTACAGTAGAGCTGGCCCTGGATGTGAGGGTTGTGGGTGATCCAGCCCAAGAGGTTGAGATCATTAGATCTAGCAGGTTTAGCAGCTCAGATACCTTCCAGCCTATATCTAGGACATTGAATTGGCCAATATCTACACCATAATATGAACAGCTGAAGTGCATGAAGGGATATGTCCTACATATCCAAAACTACATGATCTCCATGACATTAGAAAACAACAGGATATCCAAGAGGTATTCCAATATATTCCAGCATCATCATTAGGAACAACAACAATAATAATAATAACAGAAGCCATAGGCCTCTTACTAGAACAACTGGTGTCATTGCAATACACATTTGTAATCACATAAGTGTGGTCAAAAGAATATACTGAGGAACTCACTATGACACACTACAGCTTTTACAATGAGATTTTTTTTTTCTGTTGCCAAGATTCTGTATAACAATACTTTATATGATTTTTAGCAACAGGGAAAGGAAGGAATTGGAAGATAAGTGGTTTTGAAAGGTGATACTCAATCTACTGGATTATGTTCCTAACTAGAATTGCTTTTTTTTCTGGGAAATACTGACAATAGGTGGCATTCAACTAATAAAGAACTGTTTGTGCGTGACGCTGTGGGGATTGTCCTTGAATTCATACACTGCCAACTTACTTGGTTAGTTGCTTTTCTGTACAGGGTCAAAGTAGCATAAACACTGTCAGATAAGCTCTAACCTTTCTCTCCCAGCACAATTTATACCCCATGACTGACTATAATATTTTCTATTCAGTAGAAGCAGAATCATAGATTATTAACAAATGTACAAAGTTTCTCACTCTCTGCCCAGTATCAGGCACAGTTCTCAGTATTAATCTCCTCTACTTGGAGAAGCTTCTATAATGAGGCGCGAGGAAGGCACCAGTCTATGATGGACAGCATAACCACTCTTTATAACGATTTTATATCAAATAGAATAAAATTGGAAGAAGTTAAGCAAATTAAACCAACCAGATTCCCAAAGGATTGAATTCCCAAAGGTGTTGAATTCTCAATTGTGGCTATTCTTGAAGCCTATTCTTGAAGCCTAAAATATCCTTCTAATCCTCCATACTATTCATCTGCAATCAACTATTATGTGCCTGCATTTTTAATACCCAATATATGTTTTAATATTTAAGAAATGAGTACAAACATTAGAATATTCACTTCGCAGTGATTTTAAAATAAAAGTACCATACACTTATTTATCAATTAATTCTTTTTTCTGGAGTGAAAAGTGGTGTTTCATTCCTGCAAATGCTATTGTCTTCTATTGTAACTCAGAGATTAATACTCTACATTGATTTCAAGTAGTTTACAGTGGTTCTCAAGCTAATCTCATTAGGAGTAAATTAGGTGTGAAATCTTGCAGAAGGCAGGATCAGAGAAGTTATCAAACTTTCCTATTTTAATTTTTTGTTTGTTCCACAAATGAAATGTGTACAATAAGCATAATGCGTTATATTCTTGTTGTTAGTATGTATTATGAGCACTTTGATTATAAATGTCTACTTTGTGAAAATGAAATATTTTACATATATACAGATCTCTATAAACTATATACATATGTACATATATAGTTTATAGAGTTTTTTGTTATAGGAATAGGAGACAATTGAAAGGGTACAGGTTGTTGAAATACAGTACAATGCATATGCTTTGGGAAAGTCAATCACATTATGGTTTTCAAAGCACTTCCTTCAACATAGTTGTATATGAAACATAGGTTATTTAATAAAAACATTAAACATAACCTTTGGAAACTAATTAATCAACTAATGAATCAACACATGAAAAATATAGCAAGGGATTGATCAATGCTGTAATAATAAATAGTTAAATATAAGCATGTTTTAGATTTAAAGAAAAGGAATATTCACAATTCATGGTGAATTGTCATTAATCTTCTCATCTTCATGTATCACACATCGACAAACATTTTCACTTTACTTGTTATATGTAGGTAATTATTTTTCTGTATAGCACAGTAACTATACTAGTATTGTAGTATGATTTATTATTTATTTTATTTTAAATTGAAATTTATGTTTCAAATTACTATATATAAATTATTATGAATATTTTATCACATAAAATGGATGTTAACAATGCAATTTAATATAAACTCAAGAACACAAATGATAATTGAAAATATAATCTTGAATTTTACATACTAATACAATTGAAATTGATGTTAAATGATAAAAAAATCACACATATTTTATAATAATTTGCAAAATTAATGAGAAACTTGAACACTTAAGAGTAATGTTTATTCTCAGTCATTCTGAATATTATTAACATTTTAGTTGAGACTTTTGGACAGAGCAGTTTCTTGATAACAGAATTGATACAATACACTCTGTAATCATTATAGTTATATATTCAGAAAGCATACAATACTTGAAAACTATTGTATGATAAATGTACCAATAATAGTATCTATTTATAAATCCAATATTTATTTAAATTGGCTTTTAAAATTAATTTTTATTTCTCAGTTACAATAATATTTGAAACCACTGTCAAAATTTCAAAAGTATTCCCTCTGTTGGGTCAAACCTGGAAATTCTAAAATGTGTAGTGACATTTTTGACATCTTTCCACCAGATGACAACAACTACCACCATAGCCGCAGTGAGGAAAAATAAACTCTTTATGTTTGGAACCCACAGATTTCACTTTCTGAGCTACGAATGTGGTGTGCTTTTCTTGTGGCAACACTTACAATATTCTAGAAACACAAAAAGGGATATGTGTCTTTTGAACACTGATTTATCTCAGATTTACATCAGTTTCTTTGTAGGACAACTACGCAGCATACAATGACTGGAGAAAAAAACAAATTTATAAGAAACAGGGAAGCAAGCAGTGAAACCTAGTCAATCTCTCTAATCAGAAAGCAATGTAAATATTACAGGGAAATTTACTGAGGGGTGTGTATAGTGGTTAGAGAAACATTAAGCCAATATCTGGGGTATAGATAGAAAAGTTCAGGGTCCCTCCTCAAATGTACAGTCTTTCAAACTGGTTTTAAAAATGCAGAAAGAGATGTAAATACCCTGCCCCTCTTTCTGCAAATGAAAAATATAAGTTGGCCTTTCAAAATCTGAGCCCAACAAATATGACACCTGAAATTTGGGGGGGGGGGGTTGAGGCTACATAATTTTGAAAGCTCTGCAAAGAGCTCCACAGCTTAGCCAATCTGCATCTCTATCTATGGTCATGTTGTACATTATTCAGTTAGATACTAAAAGTATTACTGAATTTTATGTAGAACAGGAAACATAAGTTATTCATAAGTAAACAGAAATGGAATGAAATAGGAACATAACTGATGTATTGCTGGATCTTGAGGTTGATATATTTCCAATTGTCTGAGGAACCTCAAGACTGATATCCAGAGTACAGGATACTGATTGTACCAGTTTGCAATCCCACCTGAAATGGAGGAATGTTCCAATTTCTCCACATCCTTGTCAACATGTGTTGTCACCTGAGGTTCAGATCTTAGCCACTATGATTGGTGTAAGGTGGAATCTCAGGATTGTTTTGATTTGCATTTCTCTGATCACTAAGGACTTTGAAGATTTCTTTAGGTGTTTCTCAGCCATTTGAGAGATTCCTCTGTTGTGAATTCTTGGGTTTTTTGTTTTGTTTTGTTTTTGTTTTTTGTGCAGGTGTGTGTGTGTGTGTGTGTGTGTGTGTGTGTGTGTGTGTGTGTGTGTATGTGGTGTTTTGGTGGTTAGCTTCTTGAGTTCATTGTATATTTTGCATATTAGCCCTCTATCAGATGTGGGGTTAGTGAAGATTTTTTCCCAATCTGTAGGTTGCCAATTTGTCTTATTGACTATGTCCTTTGCCTTACAGAAGCTTTCCAGTTTCATGAGGTCCCAGTTATCAATTCTTGATCTGAGAGTCTGAGCCATTGGAGTTCTGCTGAGGAAATTTGCCCCTGTTGTCAAGGAGTTCAAGGCTCTTTCCTGATGGAAGCTCTTAAGACAACTCTATTGTCTTGATCTCCAAATTGGGCCTTTCCCCCCGAAAAGAAAAGGGGGTCAAAAGCGGGCCACCAACGCACCGTTCAGAGAACAACCACAGAATGTTCCAGCCGTAAGTCAGCGCCAGATGTCCTGACCACACCCTGATACCACCAAGTTTCTGCTTCCCCTGTAGCTGCCAAAAGAAAAAATTTCTACTGCCCCACCTCTCCTGCTGAGAAGTACTTCCCCCTTTGCTTGTGCATTTAAGCCTTGAGCCTTGCTGAATACAGTGACACCTTGATGCTACTCAGACTGCTTCCGCCATGTCGTTCCTGCACTTGGTGTCTGTCTCTCCCTGCCCCCATTTGGTTCTTAGGAGAAGGTCCCCTCGAGACCCTCGAATAACTGGACCTGCTGGACAGGTCACTTTCCCATGTTCTCTTCTATTAGATTCAGTATATCAGCATTTATGTTGAGTCCCTTGATCCATTTAGCCTTGAACTTTGTGCAAGGTGACAAATATGGTTCTACTTTTATTTTTCTTCATATCGACAGCTAGTTAGACTCTTTTTTTTTTTTTTTTTTTTTTTTTTAGCATTAGTCTAGACCTTTCAGTGATAGAGTAAACCACTGTTACTCTGTGTCCAACCATCCTATGTGAAGGATCTAATATACTCTGCTTTGCCAAAACAAAATCTGAGTATAGGAGAAAGTGAGTCTAGGCATGATGAACCGTGTTATATTTAAAAAAATACTCCAAAATATCTGCTTTTAAAGTAAGGATCCTAGATTAATTTTTGTAAGGTTTATAGGGAAAAATAGACTTTGTTGGGCAGATTAGTGCTCTGACCATGGGTGATTTTATAAAGACTCTTCTGTTTTCTCTCTGTTAAAATATATGAAAGTTTAAAATATTAGTTTAAAGGCAGTGAAAAACATGATATATAACATGTGTATACCAGACTATATACTTAAAATAGGCTCATTGCACCAGTGATATATCATTTATTTATGTTTGAACACATTCAAAATCCTTTCTTCTATCATTTTGACTACAAGAATATTCTTTGGTGTGTAGTCAAAATTATCTAATACATTAACCTTAATTCCTTTCCTAATCCAGACTTACATTTCTAATATCTCTTTTTCATTTTTGACATTTTTCTATA
Organism: Mus musculus; assembly: GCF_000001635.26. Classification (NCBI taxonomy): domain Eukaryota; kingdom Metazoa; phylum Chordata; class Mammalia; order Rodentia; family Muridae; genus Mus; species Mus musculus. The sequence goes on from NC_000081.6 coordinate 20,191,177, forward strand.
GTGCATAAAATATAAACTGTGAGTTGTATAAGATTAATATAAAATATGACAGAATTCTTATTAATTTCACTAATGAATAAAGTAGTAGTTTTAAAATACTTATTTTAAAATATGCAAATCAAGGTTTTCTGGTTAAATTTCCTATATATATATATTCTATATTCTAAATATCTATATACTATATAGATAATATATGCATATATGTATGCATATATATACACACATCCATACATGTATATGTGTGTGTATATTTGCTATGTGTATATATGAATACATATATAGACTAATAAATGTCAATTTACGTCTTTTCTTTTCAAAGTTTGAATTTGACATCAGTTAACAAGTTATCACATATTAAGTATATATTTACACACATATATGACAACTTAGACCATATATGCCATAAAATTTGACAGCTTGTAAAAAAGTCCATTAAAAAATTACAAGATTTAGAAAAATGTAAATAGCATGTGTTAATTTTAATTTTAATTTTATGTGTTTCTTGGCAACAACATCCTCTAAAGTAGTAACCATCTGCACAATGAATCATTTTATATATGTTGTTTAATTTTTGATAAAAAAAGTCTATTCTATAGTTAACTCATATGCATTAAAAATTGTAACTTGTTTCATGGCTTTTGATACAAGTTGAATATCAATAATCTCTGCCTGATAAAACAGTCTTTCTGAACAGTTACATATTTACATTTGAGTATTTTATAATCAGAACCAAGCTGCTAAGTCTGTAGGGCTGTTAAAACTCTGGAAATGATGGAAATGTACACAGGATCAGCTACTGTTTAGAAGGTTGCTAATTGGTTTATCTCACTAATGCCAGTTATTCACAGCAAGTGTGAATTGGTCAGTGAAATTTTATCCTTTTCTTCTATTGAAAATATCACCAGTTTGGCAGACAGAGAATAGTGCTTGCTATATGAAGATAATGGACTAAATTTCAGTAAAATTTACCCCAGCGGTAAACATCAATTATTCACACTTTACTACAATAAACAATGCAACTATATTTTACTCTTTATGATTCGATATCTTTCAGCATCATCTCTGTTTTCAATTGGCAATGAGCTCATCTGCTTGTTTACAAATAGTGGGATTGAAACAGAAAAATAAATATACTTTTGTAGGGGAGACTCCAAAAATGTGTACACTCAAAAATCAACATATCCATAACAATTCATTATGCATTAATGTTATAATAAAAGGGATGATGAATTCAAATATGAACTCTATTGTTTTCATTTTCTTTTATTAATTACTTTTAGATTTTTAAAGTCCAGCTGTTGCCCCCTCTTGGTTCCCTTTGCCATAGTTTCTTATCCTATTCATTGGGACTTCTCCTTGGGCCACCAGTCCTCCCCACTCCCTAGGGCCTTAGGTCTCTGTAGGGTTAGGTGCATCATCTACAATTGAGGGCAGACCAGGCAGTCCTCTGCTGTATATATGTTTCGAGCCTTATACCAACTAACTTAACTAGTGTATGCTGCCTGGTTAGTGGCTCAGTGTCTGAGAGATCTTAGGGGTCCTTGTTAGTTGAGACTGCTGGTTTTCCTATGGGGTAGCCCACCTCTTCACCTGCTTCCAGCCTTTCGATAATCAACCACAGGTATTCCCGACTACAGTCCATTGGTTGCATGCTAAGTATCTGCATCTGTCTTACTCAGCTGCTTGTTGGGTCTCTCAGAGGACAGCCATGCCAGGCTCCTGTTTTTAAGAAGAACACAACATCAGTAATAGTGTCAGGCCTTGGACTTTGGAACCCCTTGAGCTGGATCCCAATTTGGGCCTGTAACTGGCCCTTCTTTCTCTCAGTCTCTTTTCCATTTTTATTCCTGCAGTGCTTTCAAAACAGGAACATCTCGGGGTCAGATCTCTTAATTGTGGGATGGCAAATCCATCCCTCCACTTGATGCCTTATCTTTCTACTGGAGGTAGTCATTGTAAGTTCCCTCACACCACTGTAGGACATTTCTTTGTTTTTCTTTGTTTTTAATTTTTTTATTGGATATTTTGTTTATTTACATTTCAAATGTTATCCTCTTTCCAGGTTGTCCCCCCCCCCCTGAAATCCCCTATCCCATTCCCCTCTCCCTGCTTCTATCATGGTGTTCCCCCTCCTACCTACCCACTCCTGCCTCCTCTCCTCTCATTCTCCTACACTGGGGCATTGAGCCTTCACAGGACCAAGGGCCTACCCTCCCTTTGATGTCAGACAAGGCTACCTGTGAAGCAGGAGCTATGGTCCCACCATGTGTATTCTTTGGTTGGTGGTTTAGTCTCTGGGAGTTCTGGGGAGTCTAGTTAGTTGATATTGTTGTTCTTCCTATGGGGTTGCAAATCCCTTCAGCTCCTTCAGTACTTCCCCTAACTTCTCCATTGGGGTCCCTCTGCTCAGCCAATGGTTGGCTGCAAGCATCTGCATCTGGATAGGTAAGGCTCTGTCAGAGCCTCTCAGGAAACATTCTTATCAGGGTCCTGTCAGCAAGTACTTCTTGGTATCAGCAGTAGTGTCTGGGTTTGGTGTCTGCATATGGGATAGATCCCCAGGTAGAGCAGTCTCTGGACAGCCTTTCCTTTAATCTCTGTTGCACTCTTTGTCCTAGTATTGCCTTTATACAGAAGCAATTTTTGATTAAAATTTTAAGAAGGATGGGTGGCCCCATCCCTCAAGCAGGGGTCATGCCTAACCTCTGGATATGGTCTCTACAGATTTTGATGTGTTGTTGGGTATTTCAGCTAATGTCTTCCTCTTTGTGTCCTGGAAGCCTATTGCTTTTGTTGTAGGGCATTTTATTTAAGGTCCCTTCCTTTGAATCCTGAGAGTCTCTCACCTCCCAGGTCTCTAGTATTCTACCTCTTACCTCCCTAGGTTTTATATTGCCATTTATTCTGTTGGTCCTCAGGGCTTTTCTCCTATCTACCTGCCAACCCCCAACCCCCATACCTGACATTGTTCCCCCTTTCCCCTCCTCCTCCCCTTTCCCCGCACAGGCCCTTTCCTCCCTCTTCCTCCCAATAGATTGGCTTGAGTATTTATAATGAAAAACAGAGAGAGAGAAAGAGAGAGAGAGAGAGAGAGAGAGAGAGAGAGAGAGAGAGAGAGAGAGAGAGAGAGAGAAAGAGAGAGAGAGAGAGAGAGAGAGAGAGAGAGAGAGAGAGAGAGAGAGAGAGAGAATTGTGAAGTGGGCATCTACCATGGAATAGTTTATACATAATAAAAAGAAAAAAAACCAAAACCAAACAAACAAACAAACAAAAAACCCAACCAGGGAAGTGTCCAGAAAAGTTTTGTGATGATCTCTTCAACTTGCCAGTGACAGGCTTACCCTGTCTAAACAGCAGTGAGTTTTCAGCCATATTTGCCCAGTCCAGTGCATTGTACCCTAAATGGAAATGCTTTATCTATTTAATGGTCACTCAAATCTCTCAGTGGCCAGTCAGTCCTTAGAAAGAAGTAAAGAGAAACATTCAGAATCAATAAACACACCCAACTTCACACAAACTCTATGTCAGCCACTGTGAATCCACCTACCCATCACCACAAGGAGTAAACATTTGAAGAGTTCCAAGAACATATAAAGAAAACGTATGTTACTTCTCCAAATGGGAATTTGGAAGAAAACAGATAGTGTATTTCTCCCCTTCTCTGTTTGGAAACATTGAAATACCACTAAAACTATTTGTATTTTGAAGGTTTGATAAAATCACTTGTGAAATTTTTCAGGCTTGTTTTATTTTGGAAAGGAGCTGTTTGACAGCTTTCTCAAATTGTACCATGATAATTGGTTTGTTTACATTTATGCTCTCCTGGCAATTTATATTTTGTGAGGATCTCAAGTCAATTTTCAAATTTATTTAAACAGAACTGAACAAAATATTGTACTATAATTAGTTTCCTCATATGGTTCTATGATTCTTTCCTTATTTGATCAGATTAGCTAGTGGATTATCTATTTAATTGGATCCTTGGAAAGCCCTAGCTTTTGAATTTATTCAGTTTTTGAGATTAAATATTCTATTATTAATACAAATTTGTATTTATAATGAGTTGTCAATTTGATTCTGCAAAGATTACTTTACTTCATTAAAATATTAGTCTGTCATATTATTTATTAATCTCTACTTGTTTTTAATTCACATGAATATTGGATAATTTTCAGATTATATGTGTATTTAAAATAAATAAAATTATACCAAATTAAAAATATAATAAGCAATAGGCATATTTTAATCAATTTACTGAAGCAGTGTGTTCATTGTCTTCTCCCCTTGTAGCACATTGTCTTTCTGCCTTTCTGTCTCCTTTTCTTTTTATTTCTCTTCATTCAGGTCTATGCAAATAGACATAGCTCTCATCTGTAAGAAAATGAGAGATATTTTTGCCTCCAAGTTATCTCAAATACCAAGTTCCAGTTTGGCTATAGTTTCATTACATCTTTACAGACAGAAAAACAAACCAAATGTCAAGTCATTTAGACATTATAGCAATGAAAAGGGAGACAACAGAAATTGAGGAAATTAAAAAAAAATCATCAGATCTACTATAAAAGCATATACTAAATAAACCTGGAATATCTAGATGAAATGGATGGTTTTCTAGACAGATACCACATACAAAAGTTAAATCATGAGGAGGTAAACTATCTAAACTGACCCATATCTCACAAGGAAATAGAAGAAGTCATTAAAAACCACCCAACCATAAACATCCTAGGGCCAGATGGATTTTAATATAATATAAAATATCTTGGGGTAACTCTAAACAAGTGAAAGACCTGTCTCTCAAGAAAGAAGTTGAGGAAGATCTCAGGAAATGGAGAGATCTCCCATACTCATGGATTTGCAGAATTAATATAGTAAAAATGGCCATCCTACCAAATGCAATCTACAAATTCATTGCAATCCACATCAAAATACCACCACAATTCATTAAAGACATGGGAAAGGCAATTCTCATATTCGCCTGGAAAGGCAAAAAACTCAGAATAGCAAAAACAATTCTTAACAATAAAAGACCAACTAGGGAAAACATCATCCCTTACCTCAAGTTCTACTACAAAGTAGTAGTGCTAAGAAGTGGATGCTCACAGTCATGTATTGGATGGAACACAGAGCCCCTAAGGAAGGAGCTAGAGAAAGTACTCAAGGAGCTAAAGGGATCTGCAACCCTATAGAAAGAACAGCAATATGAACTAACCAGTACCCACCCCTCCCCCAGAGCTGTGTTTCTAATTGCAAATGTAGCAGAGGACGGTCTAGTAGGCCATCAATGGAAGGAGAGGCCCTAGGTCTTGCATATGCCCAGTACAGGGGAATGCTAGGGCCAGGAAGCAGGAGAGGGTAGGTTGGGGAGCAGGGTGGGGGGAGTGTAGAGGGGGACTTTGGAAATAGCATTTGCAATGTAAATGAAGAAAATATCTAACTAAAAATAAATAATAATAAAAATAGTCATAAAAACTGCATGGTATAGCTACAGAGATAGACATGTTGATCATAGAATTGAAGACCCAGAAATGAAACCACACACTTATGGCCACTTGATGTTTGACAGAGATGCCAAAAATATACAATGGAAAAAAGAAAGCATCTTCAATAAATGGTTCTGGTCTAACTAGCTGTCTGTATGCAGAAAAATAAAAATAGACTCATATTTGTTACCTTGCACAAAGCTCAAGGTGAAATGGATCAAGGACCTCAATATAAAAGCATATACTCTGAATCTAGTAGAAGAGAAAGTGGAAAAGAACCTTGAACTCATTGGCAGAGGGAGAAATTTTCTCAACAGAACTCCAATGGCTCATGTTCTAAGATCAAGAATTGATAACTGGGACCTCATGAAACTGGAAAGCTTCTGTAAGGCAAAGGACAGAGTCAATAAGATGAATTGGCAACATACAGATTGGGAACATATCTTCACTCACTCCACATCCTATAGAAGGCTAAAATCCAAATTATATAAAGAACTTAAGAAGCTAACCATCAAAAACCCAAACAGCCCAATAAAAAATGGGGTATAAATCCAAACTGTGAATTCACAACTGAGGAATCCCGAATGGCTGAGAAACACCCAAATTGTTGGGGCCTGATCTTTATCTTGTCCCTGTGCCATTTCTTATTTTATAATTATTATTTCTAACTTCTGCTTTTAGGAGATTTGTTTTATGTTCCCTGAGTATAGTTAAGAAATCTTGCAGTTGGAAGCTTCCAGCCTTGAGAGCTTGTGGTTAAAACTTTCCTTTTATTCAGCTGTTTGCCAAGCACTTTCCATTCACACAGTCATGTACTTGAACAATTGATTCCACTTTGTTAACTATGGTTTTGCAGCTTTATAAGCTGAGTGGGTTTTTTGTTAGTTTGTTTGTTGTTTATAAATGAGGTTTAACAGCTCTCTGTTTTGTCGTCTTCTTTTGTGTCCTTTGTCCCATCCATTCATACTCCCTCCCTCAAGACCCTTGTTGTTTAGTCCTGCAGGTTGGGACACTAAAGAAATATTCAAAGTCCTTACTGACCAGAGAAATGCAAATCAAAATGACCCTGAGATTCCACCTTACATCAATCATAATGGCTAAGATCAAAACTTCAGGTGACTTCCCATGTTGGCAAGGATATGGAGAAAGAGGAACACTCCTCCATTGCTGGTGGGATTGCCAACTGGAACAACCACTCTGGAAATCAATCTAGAGATTTCTTTTAAAATTCAAAATAGAACTATCTGAAGACTCACCAATACCACTCTTGAGAACAAACCCAAAAGATGCTTGACCATGCCACAGGGACATGTGTTCTACTATGAACATATCAGCCCTATTTGTGATACTAAAAGATGAAAACGACCCAGATGTTCCATGACAGAAGAATTGATACAGAAAATGTGGTTCATTTACGCAATGGAATACTATTCATCTATTAAGAAGGAGAACATCCTGAGTTTTGCAGGCAAATGGATGGAATTAGAAAATATCATCCTGAGTGAGGTAACTCAGACCTAAAAGGACATGCAAGGTATGTACTCACTAATAAGTGGCTATTAGCCCCAAAACAAAAAAGAAAAGGCAAGAAGAAGAAGAAGAAGAAGAAGAAGAAGAAGAAGAAGAAGAAGAAGAAGAAGAAGAAGAAGAAGAAGAAGAAGAAGAAGAAGGAAAGAAAGAAGAAAGAAAGAAAGAAAGAAAGAAAGAAAGAAAGAAAGAAAGAAAGAAAGAAAGAAAGAAAAGGAAAGTACAGAACACCCTAGACACAGTCCATAGTACTCAAAAAGTTCAACAAGGTGAAGGGCACGAGTGAGAACTCCTCAGTCCCACTTTGGAAAGAGAAAAAAGAAATCACAAGTGGGGAGGAAGGGACCTAGGAGGGAAAGTGGGCAGAGACTGAGGGTGGGGCACAGAGAGGGGAACATGATCTTGTATTGAAGCCCTGAGGGTCAAAAGAAAGAATGGAAACAGGCAACTTCAAGAGGTAGGAGGTTGGTGGGACCCTTCAAAATGTACCAGAGACCTGAGAGGTGAGAGACTCTCAGGACTCAGAGTGAGAGACCTTAAATGAAATGCCTGACAGGAGGTAGAGGGAACTTATATAACTTACCTCCAGTAGAAAGACAAGGCATCAAATGAGGGAGGGTTTTGCCATACCACAGTCAAAACTCTGACCCATATTTCCTTCTGTCTGAAAGGACTGCAGGGATGGAATGGAGAGGAGCCTGAAAAAAAAGCTCCAGTGACAGGCCCAAAGTAGGATCCAGCTCAAAGGAGGTCCCAAGACCTGACACTATTACTTAGGCTCACAAATAGAGATCTATCTTAACCAGATGACCCAACAAGCAGCTGAAAGTTTCATATGCAGACATTTGCATCCATCCAATCGACAGAAGCTGCTGATCTCTGTGAATGAATTAGGAAAAGGCTAGAAGAAGCTGAGCAAGAGGGCTACCCTGTAGGAGGACCAACAGTCTCAATTAGCCTATATCCCTGATATCTCCCAAACACTGGACCAAAAGTCCGGCAGAATATATCAGCTTATATGAGGACCCTAACACATTTATAGCCGAGTACTGCTGGGTCTGGTTTCAGTCGGAGATGATGCACCTAACCCTCAAGAGTCTGGAGGCCCCAAGGAGTTTAGAGGTCTGGTAGGGTGGGTGGTGGGTGGGAATATCCACATAGAGACAGGGGTGTGAGGAGGAGGAACGGGATGGGGAAGAGTCGGAGGGTGGACCAGAGTGGGGGCATAAAATCTGGAGTGTAAAAAAAAAATAAGTAAAAGACAAAAAAAGAGAAAATATTGCAAAGCATAGATAAATGTATAAGATTTGTCACGTGCTATTTGATAATATTTTTACATTTTGCAATGAGGGAAACTAGAGTTATGTTAGGTTTATGCATTCAAAAAGGTGTCACTTGACTGTCCCAAGGATATTAGATCAGATAATAGTTGGACATTGAAAGACTTTTATAGGGCCACATAATTTGGTTTGAGATTTGCAACATTTCAAACCTGTATCATTACTGTCCACAAATCACTAATTAATTATCCAGCCTGTAGAATCATGACATACATGTAGAAAATCTGCATTTGTTCCTTTTCTGTCTTCTGAGTCCCTTCCTTCGTATGTGTGAGTGTGTGAATGCGAGTGTGTGTGTGTCTGTGTGTGTGTGTGTTTACATGTCTGTCTGACTCTTTCTTTCTTTCTTTCTTTCTTTCTTTCTTTCTTTCTTTCTTTCTTTCTTTCTTTCTGTCACTGTCTTGAAGACTGAACCAAAGTGTCAGGACAGGGTAAATAGAACCTGCACCCAATGCCTTGCAAAGCTGCCCAGGTAGACCTTGACATGAAGACATCATTAAGCCTAAACTGACCAAAAACTTGTAAGTATTCCTACTTCAAACTTCTAGGCACCTGGGATGCAAGGGTTTGTGAAGTTCTGCATGAGGGAGATATAGGATTTTAATCAGGCAGCATTGCTCACTTGGTCTTATGGCTTTAAAGTTTCCTTTTTGTTACCACATGTTGTTTTTCAGCCTGATTATTTTTATTATATATTTATACATTCCTTGCAGTTAGATACTAGGATTGTTTCCAATTCAGGTTGTTATTGAAAAAAGTGTTGCGCGTGTTCTTGCACATGCTGTTGTAGATATATCCTGCGATCTGTTTTGGATGTATGCCTAGCAGCGGAATGGTTGAGTGTGCTTAGCTTTGTGCCAAATATTTTCAAAGTGGCTCTATTATTTTTGTTCCCACCATTTCTTTGTGATGTGTGAAGTATGGAAAAATATTCTATGAAATTTGGTATTATAACATTTCTATTGACTTGGCTTAAAATTTATAGTGCTATTTAAAATATTATCTACCTTTTTGATATATAGTCCACTGCTAGTCATGGTTCTAATTTTGTTTCGCTGAAGAATACCTAAACATCACTATGTATTCTTATTTCCCATCTACATATATTATATTTAGAAACAGTTTAAATTTATGTATCTTTATGTAGGTTGATTTATGCTATTAATATTCAAGTATCTTTTATGTATTTTAAAACATTTTTTTGTAAATTACAAAAATCTGTTTCCTTTTCTCTACTTTGCCTTTATTATTTTTGAATGTTAATAATTTCATTAATTAAAGTATAAGTCTCCTGTAACACTGTATCCTGTATTTCCACTATGATCTATGAGAATATATTAAAATATTATTCTTTTCTTCTTATTGAATATTGAACCTATATTTTATTATCTTTCTAACCCTCGACTTTCTTCACATCTTTCCCAAATATCATCCCATCTGGATTCAGTCTTGTTCTGTTTCTTCAAAGAATATATACAAGATTCTAAGTGTCAATAATAAAAAAAGGTGTAGGAAATTCTTTTAAAAATCATATATGACAAGAAAAACAAAAACGAAGACTAGAGCCCATGAAAATCAACAAGAAACTGGGGACCCACTGGTTTGCCCACTCATGAATCCTATAAAAACTAAAATTCAAGACATAATAAATATGCAAAGAACCTGTGGAATATGAAAAAATAAAAGTTAAAATTTAGAAGAAAGAGAGAGAGAGAGAAAGAGAGAGAGAGAGAGACAGAGAGACAGAGAGACAGAGAGACAGAGAGACAGAGAGAACAGAAAACAGAAAAAGACATCCTAAGATGTCTTTGGATTTGTTTCCTGTGCTTATCTACTAATGGACATGTACCCTACCCTTAAGAGTCTTGTCACCTCAGTGAGACTCCTCTGGAGAAAACTAAAGTCTCATTTGTAAGTGGTTATAATTTGGAATAGTTTCTCGATCAGAGAGAGGAACGTGTGTCCTTTCCTACTTTCAGCTCTAGGAACCCATCTGAGGCAAACTCCTGTGTACATGCTATTACAGTCTATGTGAGGTCACTGTAGGTATTAGTGTTTATCATTTTCAAGTGTGGAGAGTACATTCCTATACCAAAACATGAGTCCATATGAGTGAAGCCTTTTACTAACCACCAGCTTACCTACTCCATTTTCATAGATTAGACATTGTCTTCAGGAATGGGATTTTATTGTCAGTCTGTGGAAAATAATTTACAGCACTGGAGAAGGCCAGGTTCTTTGGGGATTCCACTGAGACCCATTTGGCCAAAACCTGAATTAGATATAACCCATTCCCTGTCCTGAACGTTTTATTTGTTGGCAAGATATGTACAAAAAGGGTTGTCCCTCTGGCCCCTGTCTCCAAGAGGATGCCCTAACCCCCATTTGTGGGACAATGGGCTATGCACAGTCAGCCTGGTCTCCAGTTGAGATGAGGTCTTGAACCCGGGTAGGACCTGTGGTAGTAATTTCCATCTACATAGGATGGAAGGCGTTCCCTCCTGTCTCTTGGACCCCTGACTCATGTCGAAGTTACCGCCTCCCCAGCCCCCAAAGGAGGGGCCTGGTGGCTATCAGCCACATAGGAATACCACCAAGCCTTCCCATATGCAAGTAAGGTTTCCCTCAAACTCTCACTTCAAGTAATGAGAGGTACCTGCTGTCAAACCCAGAATCACCCCCAGAACTGTATATAAATCCTTCCAGGGAATTAAAGGTACTCGAGAACTATTCCTTCGTCTGAGTCTTTTGTTCCACGAGCTCTATGTAACACTTGGGAAGGGATCTCTCCCGAAGTGCCACCCAAGGTCCCGATGCACTCCTTACTGGATGGTTGGCTTTCCCAAGGCCCAGCCGGACCTGACTCAGATCAGAGCAGCTTGGAGTTGCCAAGTGACCTGGAAGGCGTGGCAGAGACTTCTTCCTGCCTGCATTTGCTTTCCTTCACTGGAACCCTAGCACCCAGCCTGAGCAGAGATCTATCTCTGTGGAAAATCTATAGTACCCAGGCCCACACCCATTCCCAACCCACAAGGCTTCCCCATTTCCTGAGGCCTCGAGTCTTTTGAGGGTTAGGTGCACCTTCTCTGATGGAGTCCAGACCCTGCAATCCTCTGCTGTATATGTGTTGGGGCCTCATATCAGCTGGTGTATGCTGCCTGGTGGGTGGCTCTATGTCTGAGAGATCTCTGTGGTCCAGGTCAGTTGAGACTGCTGGTGTTCCCATGAGGCTGCCTCAGCTTCTTCCAGCTTTTTCACAATTCAACCAAGGGGGTCACCAGCTTCTGTCCACTGGTTGGGTGTAAATATCTGCATCTGACTCAGCTGCTTGTTCGGTCATTATGTGGTTTGGGTACTAGGGTAACTGTGACCTTGCATAACAAATCGTTATGCTTCTTTTTCTTTCTTCTTTTTTTACTTTTTTTGGAATAATTTAAGAACTATTGGTGTTATCTGTTTAAATGTGTGGTATAATTTTTCAATAAAACCTTCTCACGGCTTTAGGGGTTAGAGACTGAATTATTCCTTGATTTATATAAGGGTTTTAGGTCTGTTTAAAATGCTTACTTGACCTTGATTTGACTTTGGTAATTGGTATATTTTGTGAAAATTATCCATTTATTTAGATATCCCAATTCAGAACTGTACAGGTTTTGAAAAATACGTTCTAAAATTATTTAGATTTCTTCTTTGTGTATTTTTACATCCACCTTTTTTTTTGTTAATATGGATGTTTACTTTTTCATCTTTTTCTTAATTTGATTAAGGGTTTATAAATCTTGTTGATTTTTTAAAAGAATCTACTCTTTATTGATTAATTCTGTCTTTTTTGTTTGTTTTATATTTTATTGATTTCAGCCTTGGGTTTTCTATTTCCTTGCAAACTCCTATTTTGGGTGTGATATCTATTTTTTTTTCTCCTCTGACTGAGCTTCCAGGTGTGCTGTCAATTTACCAATACAAGTTAATAAGAGATCTCCACCTGCCTTTATTTTAACATAAGCACTTTATGTTATTAACTTGCCTGTTAGAACTGACTTCATTGTCTTTCAATACAGTAAAGTTTCTTGCCTATTCATTCTTCTTCAATTATCAAAAAGCTTTAATTTCCTTCTACATTTCTTCCTTGATCCATTTTTTATTCAGTTGTAAGCTGTACATTTCCCATGAGTGTGAAAGCTTTCAGTTGTATCTATTGTTGTTGGTATCAGGCTTAGTCCATGGTGGTCTGATAGGAAGCAGGGAGTTATTTCATTATTTTTATCTGCTTAGATTTGCTTTGTAACCAGTATATAGTAAATATTTGTTAGATCCATTTGATTTATGATGTTGTTAAGCTCCGGCAGTTTTCTGTTTAGTTTTTTGTCTTTAAGATGATATGTCCTGTCTATTGGTAAAAGCAGTAAGCTAAAGTCTCGCACTCTCAGGGTATTGTGTGAAGATCAATATGTGAATTAAGCTGAGGCATGTTTCATTAACAATCTTGGGTGTCCAGGTGTTTAGAACATATATAATAAGAATTATATAATCCATTGGTGGATTTCTTTCTTTTTTGAGAATTTCGTGTCTCTCCTCATCTTTTCTCCTATGTTTTGTCTTGACGTGTTTTTTGTCTGAAATTTAAATAGGTATAACAGCCTGCTTTTCAGGTGTATTTTCTTGGAATGTTTTTTTCTATACGTTTACCCTGAGTTAATGTTTGGCCTTGAAGTTGAGGTATACTTCTTGGATATAGTAGAAGTGTGGGTCTTATATTCACAGCTGTGTTTTTTTTTCTTAGATATTTTCTTCATTTACATTTCAAATGCTATCCCCAAAGCCCTATACCAAGGGCCTCTCCTCCCACTGATGATTGACTAGGCGATCCTCTGCTACATATACAGCTAGAGCCATGAGTCCCACCATGTGTTTTCTCTGAGTGGTGGTTTTAGGTCAATTCTTCTTTTTTTCCATTTTTTATTAGGTATTTAGCTCATTTACATTTCCAATGCTATACCAAAAGTCCCCTATACCCACCCACCCCCACTCCCCTACCTACCCACTCCCCCTTTTTGGCCCTGGCGTTCCCCTGTACTGGGGCATATAAAGTTTACAAGTCCAATGGGCTTCTCTTTCAAGTGATGGCCTATTAGGCCATCTTTTGATACATATGCAGCTAGAGTCAAGAGCTCCGGGGTACTGCTTAGTTCATATTGTTGTTCCACCTATAGGGTTGCAGTTCCCTTTAGTTCCTTGGGTGCTTTCTCTAGCTCCTCCATTGGGGGCCCTGTGGTCCATTCAATAACTGACTGTGAGCATCCACTTCTGTGTTTGCTAGGCCCTGGCATAGGTCAATTCTTAATGCATTGATTTATCTACTCTAGCCCAATGATCTTGTTCATTTGCTTTAATACTAAATTCACACAGAAAAAAACATTAAAATATTTTGGAAAATTTGAAACGGTACCACAATTATTTATTGATCTTGATTCTTTGTTGCATATTGTTAAAGAGATTGAAATTTATGATAAAATGGAAAAGATGCTTATAATGATTACAGTTTATCTCAGTAAATAAAAGGTTGTACAGATTTGAGTGTTACTAATTTTTTGAAAAATGTGTATTTCATTAATTCTTCCTCTTGTAGCAAGGCACAAAATAACTCAGGCTGAAAAGGTGCACAATTATTTTGGACACAATTATTTAATACATGTTGAATTTAGAAATATATGAGAACAATAATATTTTAATTTTAAAGTATTTACTTATTTACTAATTTTTATAGAAAAATATTCACTCTTCTCTCAGAAATTATTTCTATTAAAGACTAGATTTTTAATTTTGATGTAGCATTTCTCTATTTTAACATTTAAAAGTATTTGGGGATTCATGAGGTGGCTCAACAGGTAAGAGCACTGGCTACCTGTTCTGAAGACTTGTGTTCAGTTTTCAACACACACATAGTGCCTAACTCTCTGTAACTCTAGTTGCAATGCCTCCTTCTGACCTCTGTGGCACCGGAAATACAAACAGCAAGAGCTGCGTGTAGACCTAAAGTAAAATAAAATTTTTAAAGTAAAGGGTTTGAATTTTTATCTGTACATTATATAAAATTAATAATATAGAAAGAAATATCAGCTTTTCTAGAATTAATTATTAATGTTTGAGGGCTATTTTGTTTCTAGGAGACAAATTTTCTTTTCCTTTAAGAGATTGGGATTCACGATCAATGAAAATCAAGGAATTGCAAAATATATAAATATTTTTATTGAACCAGTAAATATGTATATGTCATGTAGTCATAATAATTGACAATATTTTTATGAATTAGAAATTAAAATCAAGTCCCTAACAGGTTCCTCTCCACAGGTTTTCTAATGTATTAATAAAAGAAAGAAAATTATCAAAATGAGTTTGCTAATATTATCTGTTTCACACATTTACTGTTGAGAAAACTAAAATTAGAAGTTAAATTCTTGATTGAAGTCACATGTGTAATATGAATTAATCTAGGCTACAAATAGGCCAAACTTAACATAGCAAGTTTATTTTTCATTTGTGCTAAATTTCCTGTAGCTCTCTTTTCTATATAACACTGTTCCAAATAAACATTTTGCTTGTAGAGTGTCTTAGCTGTTGTGAGAGACAGACAAAAAGGATTGCAGCATATTCCTGGGACATAGATTTTTGGATACACTTCATTGTTCCTGGTCTGAAACTCCATACAAAGACTATACTGAAACAACAACAACAACAACAACATCACAGAAATCCACATGTCTCTGCCTCAGCTTAATGGCATGTGCCATAAACTGTACTTCCAAATCTTTTCTTTGTCATTTAGTTCATTTTTAAATTCTATCTTTGCCAAATTTATAAAAAGAAACTTCAAACTGTGCATACTTTGGCAAAGGTTCATTTCCTTCTAGCTCCCTAACTTCAACGTTATTAATTCTGACAGCATGGTGAGCTATGAAGTCTGAGCATTCTGTTGCATGTTTATCACTCAAACCCTTCATATCCCCATTTGTCTCTATCCTCAGCCTAAGTTTTGTGGTTTATGGTTCTCCATGCTTCATCTCTAAAAGTTGTGAAGATTGCCGACAGTGACCTAGGGTTTCTCCAAATCACCTTGTTCTTCAGTAACCTAAATTATCACTCAGATCAACTCCATGTTCTAAAAATCTCTCTTAGTGTTCTTATTCTCAGCTTTGATCTTACACTTTACTTCCTTGATAAATAAAAACTGAAGAACAAGGAAGTGAATGCCTTCACAGCACTTCTTCATGATGTTAACTTATCAATAAGGTGTTTGGCTGGTGTGTTTCTGTTATACTGTCTTTACTTTTCAATAGTTTAAAACATCAGTTTCTTTAAAAGAAAGGATAAAATAATGATATCTAAAAAGTAACTAAATTGTTTACAGAATCGTGTATTTAAAACACTGAAGGTAAATACATAAATAAAATACTTGAAACCATTTTCAAATGGCCCCTCCTTTCTCCTGTTTAGAACACTGATTAATAAAACAATTAGCTTTTGTTTTTTGTTTGTTTGTTTTTGTTTTCTTTTGGCTTTTTTTTTTTTTTTTTTTTTTTTTTTTTTTTTTGTTCGAGACAGGGTTTCTCTGTATAGCCCTGGCTGTCCTGGAACTCACTTTGTAGACCAGGCTGGCCTCGAACTCAGAAATCTGCCTACCTCTGCCTTCCAAGTGCTGGGATTAAAGGCATTCACTCCCCAATTGAGTCTTCATTTCTTCCTAACATCTAAATCCCTCCCTCAAGGTCATGTAAGGCTTACATATTCCAATTGAGAAATTACAAAGTTCTGTTTTATTTGCTGGAACCTCAGATCACAATTGAACTGATGACTCAATCCTTTGAAGTTTCAGTGAATTTCAGCAGACACTATGTTCACCTGCTTTCCTTGGCTTCTGTCCAGTATTTCAATAGTTTCTGTTCATCTCCATGACCACTGTGGGATCTGACAGTGACAGTCTTTGGCCATTTCTATTTTAGGTCTGTACTCACCCATTTGATACTTGCATTCTGTTCATGACTAATGGTTCTAAATAAACATTTAAACCCTCACTTGCATATTTTAACTTAGTTCCGGATTTACTCTTCAATGCCTTTGACGTTTCCAATCTGGCTTACCTTGTTATTTCCAGAAGGGGTTATTTCCATGGACCTCTAGCAGGCTTCATTTCCTGCCTATCTCTGTGTTCCTAAAGTCTATTTTAAGCACATATGCCAACATGATGTCCATAAATTGCTTCACATCACATTTCAACTCAGACATTGTCAAAGACTCCCCATCCCTAACTAAAAGCCAAGTCTGATAATGACCTCTCTGGCACTAACCATTCCTCATTGCCCCTTGTATCTATTTCCCTTCAACTACAGTTTAGTTATACTAATTTCTGTTTTTATTTTCACAATACACATCAAGGAAGCCTTTGTCTTAGACCCTCTCTAATCCCAAGTGTAAGTACATTTTCTTTTAACCCCTTAAACTTACAACCAATTTGCCTGGTGGTTATATTTTCTAGGGACTCTAATTTGCATAAACATGCCCAAAACATCCTTTGCACCCTTGGTGCAGTTTCCTCCATATCCCATTACCCCCACACACACCCAATTTTTGTCTGTTTATTTTGTTCTGGTTGTTTTTCCTATTAAGAGTCCATCGCCAATGTATTATCTCCAGGTAGGCAACAATTTTGTCAACTCTTTAATTAATCGGATCTCTGAAATGAGTTGTCTTTAGCTTACTCATACAAGAAATTCAATTAACTTTTTGCAAAAATAACTAGTGGAAGCATATTTAGAGTTAAAATTAAATTAACAAAAATTTAATTTTCCACCCATCTGTGGTCACAAGGACAAATATTTAGAATGCAATTCATGAATAGGTTGTTCAATAAAATGATTGCAGTTCCTTTTCCAAGACCTGTTTGTGATTACACCTGGCCTGAGTAGTTGACTATGTTAAAAATATTAGGCCTCCTATTTAAGGAAGCTTCTTGTTGCAACAAAGGATATTACTAAATGTTACAACCAAGAAAAATGCAGTTCTGTATCCCAGTCCTAATATATACAACTACAAACAAAACTGAATTTTCTCCCATGAATACCAGTCTGTTTTATCACGCCTTCACCAGCCAGATTAATCCCAGACATTGGACTCTATATTTTGTCTGGGCTGCCCTAGAGCTCTTATGCTCAAATGATGCTACTTTACCTTGGATGGAGGAGTCTTTAGATAATATCATCAGGACAAATCACAAGAGGACTGGGGTAGCATTTGATATTTTCATCATTGCTTTGCATTTGTGGTTCAAATTCTTAGCCAATAACATAATCCTTACTAAAAATTTATCCATGTAATATTTCAGATGAAAATATTAATTCAACAGATACAACACTGTTAAAAGTTAAAATGCTTATTTTAAACAAAGAAGGACAATTAAGAAGCTTCAGCATTTAAGTCAAAGATGATGGCATTTTCCTCAAGATGGAAGATGGAGGAATGATAGTGTACATACCCATACTTACTATTCCTGTTATGTGTAATCTTTAACAAATAACAACACTTGAATAAATAATTGTGACACAATGATTTCAAATAAGTTTATGTATCAAACCCTTCACCTTACCAGGCCTCACCAGCAAGCACCTCCAAGCCAAATTCCACTCACTTTCTTTTTACATAAAGTAGTTTCCTTTGAATATCTCATCATCATATTCGTTATAATTGTGTACAAAATTCCAAACTGCAAGTGGAAATTTTGACAGATAAAACATTTCATAATTTTTGTTATATAACCTGTATATAATTTTTCACAAAATAAAATATATTAAGCTTTTATTATGTTTAGGTATGAGCCTTGAATTCCTGATCTCTTCAGTACATTTAACATGAAGGGGTGTTGTATTTTGACAAACGCTTTTTCAGCATCTAAGGAGATGATCCTGTGATTTTTTTCTTTGTGTTTATTTATATAGTGGATTATGTTAATGGACTCACATATATTGGACTAACCTTGCATCCCTTGAATGTAACCTACTTGATCATGTTGAATGATAGTCTTTATGCGTTCTTGGATTCAGTTTGCAAGAATTTTATTGAGTATTTTTGGAACAATATTCATAAGTGAAATAGGTCTGAAGTTCTCTTTTTTGTTTTGGTCCTTGTATGGTTAGATAACAGAGCAATTGTGGTTTCATAGAATGAGTTAGGTAGTGTTCCTTCTGTTTCTATTCTATGGAATAATTTGAGGAATGTTGGTATGATTTCTTCTTTGAAAGTCTGGTAGAATTCTGTACTAAAGCCAACTGGCCTTGGTTCGGTTGTTGTTGTTGGGAGATTTTTAATTACTTCTTCTATTTCCTTATGGAATATGGGCCTGTTTAGATAGTTTACCTGCTCTCCATTTAAGTTTGGTATGTGGAACTTGTCTAGAAAATTACCTATTTCATCTAGATTTTCCAGTTTTGTTGAGTATAGTCTTCTATAATAGGAGGGCGTCAAGTGGAGGGATGGAGTTGTCATCCCAGAGTCAAAAGATTTGACCCAGAATTGTTCCTGTCTGAGAGTACTGCAGAGACAAAAATAGAGAAAAGCATGAAGAAAAGGAGGTCCAGAGACAGGCCCAAATTGGAATCCAGCTAAAGGGCAGGCCCCAAGTTCTGAAAATATTACTAATGATAAGCTGTGCTTAAAGAGACTTATCATGACTGCCCTCTGAAAGGCCCAACAAGCAGCTGAAAGAGTCAGAGACAGATATTTACACCCAACCAATGGACAGGAGCTAGTGACCCCTGCGGTTGAATTAGGGAAAAGCTGGAAGAATCTGAGGAGGGCAACCCTATAGGAGGACATTCAGCCTCAACTAACATGGACCCCAAGGTCTCTCACCAACCAAGCAGCATACACCAACTCATGTACAGCAGAGGACTCCCTGGTCTGGACTCAGTCAGAGAAGATACACCTAACCCTCAAAATACTTGAAGCTCCAGGGAGTTTAGAGGTCTGATGGGGTAGAGGAAGGGGTATGGGAACATCTTTTTGAGACAGGGGTGGGGTGAAGATATGGGAAGCTGTCACATTGCCTAAATATTATGTAATAATCACAGTTTGGAAAATGATGAATATTAGTATTACCTAGAAATTCATTGATCTATTCTTGTTATATTGCACTAGCTATAAAGAATTATAATTTCTGCAAATACTTTAAGCTGCTATTTAAAATATAGTAATTTTGAACATGAATGCACATCACACTTTTCAATTATATCTAATAATGGGGAGATTAATTAAATAACCCAATAAATTCTAAATAATCGTGGATTCTTATTCATAGCAAGGATATGAAAATTAGGGGTTTTATGGATAAGAAAGAACATTTCCAAGGAAAGCATCAATATGCTTTAATTAAGTTGCACATAGTAACTTTACATGTATTTCTTTATTTGGACCTAGAAGAAGAATTAGACCTGTTAAATATAAAAATATAAAAATCAGAAGTTGTCTGTGATATTACTATATATTATCTAATACGCTTACTTAAATAAGCACCAAGATTTGATCCAATATTTGTGGTACATTTTGGGAAAGTGCAGAAATGAGATTTGCTGTATAAATTACTTTTTCTATGAGAATAAAATCTGTAACAAAATTCAATATATTGAAAAATACAATTTATAATTAGAATTGTGGCTTTCAAAATTAAGAAGTAACCCAGACCGAAAAGTACACACATGATACATGCTAAATAATAAGTGGATATTATCCCCAAAGCCCAGAATAACCCTAATACAACTCACAGAGTATATGAAGCTTAACAATAAGGAAGGGCAAAGTGTGTTCCTACTAAGTGTTCCTACTTAGAAGAAGGAACAAAATATTAACAGCAGGTAGAGGGAGGGAGGGACCTGGGGGAGAGAGAGGAAGGGGAGGGAATAAGAGGGGGCAGAATCAGGTATGGGAAGAGACATGAGAGATATCTAAAGCATCAGTAGAATACCTAGAAATATGTAGCAGTGGGGTTGGGGTGGGGAATGGGGGAACCACTAGAAACTCTCAGATTTCAGGGACCCAATAGGGAATGGCATTAGCTGAAATACACAACAGAGGGGAGATAGAGCCTGAAGAGACCACCTCCAATAGATAGTCATGGCCCCCAAGTTGAGGAATGCTGTCTCCCAACCATCTCAATATTTTTAACCCAAAATTGTTTCTGTCTTAAGGATATTCAGCAACAAAATGAAGCCAAGACTGAAGGGAAGACGATCTAGTGACTGCTCTACCTTGGAATCTGTCCCATATGCAGACATCAAACCCAAACACTATTGCTGATGCCAAGAAGTGCTTGTTGACATGAACTCAGTACGGCTGCCCTCTAAGATACAGTCAACCATAAGGCTGAGCCCAGAGACCACAATGGAAGAGCTAAGTGAAGGACTGAAGGAGCTAAAAGGGATTGCAACCCCATAAGGAGAACAATATCAACTAACTGGACCACCCAGAACTCCTAGAAACTAAACTACCAACCAAAGAGTATATGCATGGATAGGTATACGGCTTCACCTACATATGTAGCAGAGAAATGCCTTATCAATGGGAGGAGAGATCCTTGTTGTGTGTAGGTTAGGGTGCTATAAGTGTAAGGCAAGAGTGGGTGGGTGGTTTATGGAGCAACCGCTTAGAGGTAAAGGGGAGGGGGGTGGGATGTGAAGTTTGCTGAGGGGAGACAAAGAAGGGGGCAATATTTGAATGCAAATAAATAAAGTAATCAATTAATTATAAAAATGTTAAGTTCAAAAGATTAAAAAGAAAATTAAAAGATAATCAGTGTCACTCAAATTGCTTGTGCCTTTAGCTCACACTGATGACATTTTCTGACTGTCTAACATCTTCCAGGTGCCTTCTATCAAGCTAATCTTTTAGGGCTGGTTATATTTGTTACATTAACTGCAGTATTGTTAAGTGAATACACACCAGGCATACTGCTACTTTTTCTGTACTGATGATGGGCTAATATATTCCATCTCACACCAGTCAGAATGGCTAAGATCAAAAATTCAAGTGACAGCTGATGCTGGCGAGGATGTGGAGAAAGAGGAACACTCCTCCATTGTTGGTGGGAGAGCAAGCTTGTACAACCACTCCGGAAATCAGTCTGGCAGTTCCTCAGAAAATTGGACATAGTACTGCCAGAGGATCCCGCAATACCTCTCCTGGGCATATATCCAGAAGAAGTTCCAACTAGTAAGAAAGACACATGCTCCACTATGATCATAACAGACTTATTTATAGTAGCCAGAAGCTGGAAAGAACCCAGATGCCCCTTAACAGGGGAACGGATACAAAAAATGTGGTACATTTACACAATGGAGTACTACTCAGCTATTAAAAAGAATGAATTTATGAAATTCCTAGGCAAATGGTTGGACCTGGAGGGCATTATCCTGAGTGAGGTAACCCAATCACAAAAGAACTCAAATGATATGTTCTCACTGATAAGTGGATATTAGCCCAGAAACTTAGAATACCCAAGATATAAGATACAATTTGTGAAACTCATGAAGCTCAAGAAGAATGAAGACCAAAGTGTGGACACTTTACCCCTTCTTAGAATTGGGAACAAAACACCCATGGAAGGAGTTACAGAGACAAAGTTTGGAGCTGAGACAAAAGGATGGACCATCTAGAAACTGCCATATCCAGGGATCCATCCCATAATCAGCCTCCAAACGCTGACACCATTGCATACACTAGCAAGATTTTGCTGAAAGGACCCTGATATAGCTGTCTCTTATGAGAATATGCCAGGGCCTAGCAAACACAGAAGTGGATGCTCACAGCCAGCTATTGGATGGGGCACAGGGCCCCCAATGGAGGAGCTAGAGAAAGTACCCAAGGAGCTAAAGGGATCTGCAACCCTATAGGTGGAACAACATTATGAACTAACTAGTAACCCGGAGCTCTTGACTCTAGCTGCATATGTATCAAAAGATGGCCTAGTTGGCCATCACTGGAAAGAGAGGCCCATTGCACATGCCAACTCTATATGCCCCAGTACTGGGGAACGCCAGGGCCAAAAAGTGGGAGTGGGTGGGTAGGGGGGTGGGGGGAGGGTATGGGGGACTTTTTGGATAGCATTGGAAATGTAAATGAGGAAAATACCTATTAAAAATATTTTAAAAATGTAGATGGGGCTCATTTTAAAGCATAGTGGTATATTTAAATTTTCCAATGTGTAGTTGATAATATTTCCAGTATAAGAAATATTATTAAAATGAGATTAATGTCCTCCTCCAATGCACAACAAGGTCAAGAGCAGGCTAAACTATGTAAAATATACCTCAAAAGAAAAAAAATTAAGGCTGAAGATACAAAGAAGTACTTAATTGTCCAAGCATGAGGGCTTAAATACTTATCCATAGCATCCACCCAGCTCAGCCTAAATGAATATATGAAACAGCATCCATGGATGCAGAAACATAAGGCCCCCTGAGACTTCCTGACCAGCTAATCTAGAAGTATACTAGCATTTCAGAATTGCTGACTTGTCATCAAAATTAAGGAGAAAAGTGATAAAGGAACCTGGGAGTCAGTTCTCCATCCTCAAATATACAAAAACACACACACACTGGAAAAGAAGTGTCTTAGACCAACCCTCACATAACATTTAATGTGTGTGTGTGTGTGTGTGTGTGTGTGTGTGTGTGTGTGTGTGTGTGTGTGTGTGTGTGTGAAAGAGAGACAGAGACAGAGAGAGAGAGAGAGAGAGAGAGAGAGAGAGAGAGAGAGAGAGAGAGAGAGGAGGAGGAGGCAAGGAGAGAGTCTCTTCATATTTTATTTGACCTCTTTACATTTCTCACCCAAAGATGATTGCATACTCCATTTGATGGCTGGATGACCCAGGGTAGGTGAATGCTACGTTTCTGAGGCAGGAGTGGTTTTGGGGGTGGGTGAGCACACTCATAGAGGCAGAGAAGGAGGGAAGGAATAGGGGAATTGTGGAGGGGAAGCTGGGAAAGGGGATAACATTTGAAATGTAAATAAATAAAATAACCAATAAAAATGAAAACATATATAGAATTGTTGAAGCCAGAAAGAAAAAGAAAAGGAAAGGAAAGGAAAGGAAAGGAAAGGAAAAGAAAAGAAAAGAAAAGAAAAGAAAAGAAAAAGAAATCTCTTGCAGTAACAGTCTAGATAACCCTAAAACTTTAGGGAAAAACTAAGGCTTCCTGTTCATACCAGATAATATAATTCAAGAGATAACTAATTATATTAAGAAGAGATGCTGGGCGGTGGTGGCACATGCCTTTAATCCCAGCACTTGGGAGGCAGAGGGAGGCGGATTTCTGAGTTCGAGGCCAGCCTGGTCTACAGAGTGAGTTCCAGGATAGCCAGAGCTACACAGAGAAACCCTGTCTCGAAAAACAAAACAAACAAAGAACAAAACAAACAAACAAAAACAAAACACAAACAAGAAGAGATGATTTTCATGTTTTTTTTATTTATTGCGCAAGCAATGTTTCAATATTAGTTATAAAACTTGAAAAGAGTCACAATATGTAGTAACAGCCAATAAATTATTATTGGACAACATTGAATTACATTCCTCAAAGTAAAACCATAGTGTTGATTCACCCAGTGGGAGGTTACTTAGAGTGGAGGAGTTATATATCACTTTTGATTTGGAAGGATGTACTTGAATTTCATGTTTAAAGTAAGAGTATTCCTTTTCAAAAGGTGTAAGAAACACCATTCTCACTTGGTCTAATGATTAACTCTCAACTCAGCTATGGACTACAGATTTGTGTACACATATATCATATTCTTGGCAACTGCTCACTTTAAAGGAAGCTAAGAAAAACTCAGAAATATTTATCTCCCAATAAGTAAAGCTTTTCATACTCTGCAGATTTTTACATTTGCAGGAATTACTTGATATATTATAATTATGTGCTCATTTCTTTTAGCCATTATGCTCTGCAATGTATATAATTGCTGTTTGTAAAGTACTGTCATTTTATGTACCTGCTAGAATTTTCAGTAGAGGTAAATCCCTCTACTGATTATGATTTTGTCTGGATATTGCTAATCAATATTTTCTATAACAAAGTAATTTTTGCACTCCTACCTCTATTACTTATTAAGTTTTTTTCTTGATTTTTTTAATTTCCCAAATATGTGAAATATGAAAGATGGACAATGAATTCCATCCTTAAAGAACAATCAACCTACAATATAATAATGGAAATAAAGTTGTGACTCAACCTTTTTTAGCAGTAAGTTTAAATTCATTATTTTGTGCACTGTAGTTCATCTTTATCAATATTTGTGAATTTTTAACAAAATTCCTACAGTCAGTAATTTTGCTATATTAGCATGGCAAAATGCTCTTTATAGCCTGAAGTTTGAATTTTGTTTTGTTTGGTTTTGGTTTGGTTTTTGGTTTTTTCAAGACAGGGTTTCTCTGTGTATCCAGAGCTAGGCTGTCCTGGAACTCTTTGGATTTTAAGAGAAAAGTTGAAAGGAAACTGAATGTTATTACAAAGCAAATTTAGTCTTCTCTTCTGCCTTATGAGTTGAAATCACACCTTCCAAATACTTGCAAGGTAAAGTTAGTTGCAAAACAAACAAACAAACAAAAAAACCAAAAGGTCATGGAAAGATAAAAAGCAGTATTATATATCAACAGGCAAATATTCAATCCTTTCAATTTGTTATCAGTAGCACTGACCAATATAGATATAAAAAGATCTATGAAGAAAGAGGACACATACAAAATCCTATAATTTACTCATATATGTTTCTATTGAATATTGATGAGTATTCTTTTTACAGTAACATGGTATGTACACTAAAATATAATATAATATAACAGAATATATTATAGAAAAAAATCAAGTCTCCTGGCATATGAAAGAACTGCATGCAGTGATCAGTAGCTATATCTTGTAGCTGTAAATTTGCATCAGACACATGAATACACCAGCTTTTCCTAAAGAAATCTGCAGCACTTAAGAATGTAATCAAATGGATGTTGAAGGGAATCAAGAAATGATTGAATTCAAATTTCAGCTGTTTAACTAAAAATATTAAATTATTACTCTGGAATTAAAATGCTGAAAGGATACTTTCATGGACAAGGTGGTATGGGGAAGAAATGGAAGTGTATTTCCAGTGTATGTACAGATTATCTGGCACATCGTAAATAAGAAATAATGAAGATGATTAAATTTACTGATACTTGGATTTAAAATTGACTTCATATTCTTATCATACAAAAAGTTCTACTTTGTAGTACATTAGAAATGAAACTGAAAAAAAGAGTAGTGTGTGTGTGTGTGTGTGTGTGTGTGTGTGTGTGTGTTCTAAAAACAAGATTAAGAAGTTCTCTGTGAGACTGTGTCTCCTAGGAATGTCAAAAACTACACTGGAAAAGTTTCAATGAGGCTGAATAAACATGAGCTGTACAAGAAAAACAATAGGCACAGCAAAGTTTACAGAGGAGAGTGAGATTGCATGAGACCTTACTCTTCACAAATAACTGCAGCCAAGTAAGGAACACTGAGAACAGAGACGATAGTCTCTCCTGGATAGAGCATACCAACAGGTTATACAGTACCAAATGCACACAAGCAACACTCTACAGGATAAGCAGGTTTAAGTAGAGTTAACTGTATCCACAGTTAATGAAAATGCAGAGCATGAATGTAAAGGAAAGGAAGAAAGAGGGAAGACATAGAGGAAGAAAATGGAGGGCGAAAATCTGAAATTGTATTATAATCTAAAAATTAAGGAAATTAAAAATCAAAAGACACACACACACACACACATGTACGCACTGTGGACATGGATGTAGGGCATGTACTGAGCCCTTTAATAGAATCCATTGCCCTGTGCATTCAATCCACACCACAAGAATAACTGACAATTTAAAACAGTGAAAATCTAAAGGTAACACCTACTTTGAGAACTGACAGTTAATTTTTATTACTTGATCTATAACTATGATTGTAACTTAACAATTATAGATGATTAAATTAAATTTTAATATGTAATATATATATATAATATTAATGTTCAGAGTCTCTATAATTAGAGAAATTTAACATGCTGATAATCATTTTCTCCAATAAAATCCATCAAGAAAAATGTCAAGGATTTACTTTTCATGTATTTTTACTTTGTGTGTTCCAGATTTTAAGCCATAAAATTGAACATATCAAAGCAAAATATACCCTTGTAAGATTCCTAACCATAATGACGTTTAAAGAAAAATAAAGCTTTTATATTTATGAATTAAGAAAATACAAAACATTTCTGCCTACTTCTCCTAAGCTTCAAACATAACTTCTCTAAAATCCTCTTTCTAAACTGCAATGGTACCTGCTGTGTGAATGAATCATGACTGATAAGTACAGAACAGTGAATATGTTACACTTCGTGGAATTAATGAAAACCAAAAGCAAATAAAACTTTACACACTGTTTTTGTTTAACCATTCAGTATGTATTCCAGGCTGGCCTCTAACATTCTGTCACCAGGAATATCCATGAATTCTTGATACTGTTTCTTCCTTTATATCCCATGTTCTGAAATTATATGTGTGTTCCACCATACATAGCTTGTGCAGGGCTTGTCCCCAAACTCAAGGCTACATGCAAACTAGATAAGTACTATATACTAACTAAGGTGTAGTGTGTGTGTGTGTGTGTGTGTGTGTGTGTGTGTGTGTGTTTTTAAAGGGTACATACAAATGAACATGCATGTGGAATCTAGGGAATAATTTGTTAAGATGAAATGTTGAGCAATTTGTTTACCTCCTTTGAGACATCTCTCCTTGGCCTTGATTTAGCAAATAAGGCAGACTCTCCCTAGTTAGTGAACAGGAGGGTTCCTCTTTCTTTGTCCTCCCAACACTGAAATTACAAAGATACCACCATATAGATGAGATAATTTTAATGTAAGTTCTGCAGACAAAATATAGTTTTGCCTGCTTGCAAACAAGTAATTTATTGAATGAGAAATGACTGTAGCCCCCTCTAACATTTTAAAGTAGTAAAACAGTTGCACATAAGTTTGGGGATCTCATGATTACTTCATGTCATCAGTCTGTCCTACAAAATATGCACAGGCACTTTGAAAGAGACTGAGGGAAAGAGGAGAAGGAGAGAAGGAGGTAAATGATTAGTTTTCTTTTTCCTTTTATTGGATATTTTCTTTATTTACATTTCAAATGCTATCCCCTTTCCCGCACACCCCTGAAACTCCCTTCCTTCCTCCCCCTGTTTCTATATGAGTGTTTCCTGCACACATCTGCCTCCCCTCCATGGCATTCTCATATACTGGAGCATCAAGCCTTCACAGGACCAAGGGCCTCCCCTGCCACTGATGCCCAACAAGGTCATTCTCTGCTACATATGTGGCTGGAGCCATAGGTCCCTCCATGTGTACTCCTGAGTTGGTGATTTGGTCCCTGGGAGCTCTTAGGTGTCTAGCTGATCTATATTGTTGTTTTTCCTATGGTGTTGCAAACCCACTTCATCTCTTTCAGTCCTTTCTCTAACTCCTTCTTTTGGGACCCTGTGCTCAGTCCATTGGCTGGCTGCAAACATCTGCCTCTATATTTATAGACACTGCCAGAGCTGCATAGGAGGCAACTATATCAGGCTCCTGTTAGCATGCACTTCTTGGCATCCACAATAGTGTCTGGGTTTGGTGATGGTATATGGGATGGATCCCCTGGTGGGTCAGTCATTCAGTCTCTGCTCCATACTTTGTCTCTGTATTTGCTCCAGTGAGTATTTTGTTCCCCACTATAAGAAGGACCACAGCATCCACACCTTGGTCTACCTTCTTCTTGAGCTTCATGTGGTCTCTGAATTGCATCTTGTGTATTCTGAGCTTTGGGGCTAATATACACTTATCAGTGAGTGCATACCATGTGTGTTCTTTTGTGACTCCACTACCTCACTCAGGATAATCTTTTCTAGTTCCATCCATTTGCCTAAGAATTTCATGAAGTCATTTTTAAATAGCTGTGTAGTACTCCATTGTGTAAATGTACCACATTTTCTGACCATTTCTTTGTTGAAAGACGTTTGAGCTATTTAAATTTTTAGATCCTGTCTCAGTGGGAAAGACACGTTCAAGCAAATACAAAGGCCTGAGTTCAGTCTTTGGTAACTGCATGTTGGAAAGAAAAATCAACTCATTAACTTGACTTTGTCTTCAATAAAGACCGTTGCTTATGAACGTAACCATGAAAGCCCCTCATAATATATACAAACACACAAATAAGAAATAAGTAGATTATAGATACAGAGAGATTAGAGAGAAATTAGGTGAATATAGATGTATGGTAGGAGATAGAGAGATTGATGGTAGACAGAAATATATAAGGATAGATGGATACATGATAGGTAGATAGATAGATAGATAGATAGATAGATAGATAGATAGATAGATAGATAGATAGATAGATAAATAGATGGATGGATGGATGGATAGATAGATAGATAGATAGATAGATAGATAGATAGATAGATAGATAGATAGACAGACAGATAGATGATAGGCAGGTGTTTGATATAATAGATGTAATAAACTGACAAAACTTTGCACAGAACTTCCTGAATATCATGTTATCATATTGCTTCTTCTATTTCATATGTATAAATTATGTAAATAAAATTCTAGTTTTTGTTTGTATAAATGTTTGTAAGTTTGTATTAGCTTCACTGTGCTCACACTGTGCACAAATAGGTCAAAAAAAATCTGTTAGATACCCTGGAAATAGAGGAACAATGGATTTGAACTGCCATTTGGTTTCTGAAAACAGAATCCAAGTCCTTTGCAAGAGATATCTGGGAATACAGTATATAATTACACATCCAAATATAATTGTGTAAATTCATAATTTTTGAGAAATAAAATAAAAATATGCATCAAGAAAAGTGAGAAATATTTATGTCAGGACACTGAATAAAAGTTATTAAAATTTTATTCATAAATCACTTATTTTCATTAAGTATGATTGCTAATACACTCTGAAATATGAAAATAAAACATTAAAACTATATCATGCAGGAAATTAAATTAAATGTCACTATTTATGATTAATACCAATTCTGACTCACTCATACTTTTCAATAAAATAAGTACTTTGGACCAGATCTTTTTGCTACATTTGTAACATTTATAATACTTAAGATATAATTTCATACACACACACACACACACACACACACACACACACACACACATATGTGTGTGTGTGTGTGTGTGTGTGTGTGTGTGTGTGCGTGTATATATTCCTATAAGTTTATCATGTGGTTACTTATTTACTCTTCCTTTTTCTGGAATGTACTACTTTCATTCATCAAGGCACACACTCCAAACACTTGAATCATTTTAGCCAACATTGTCTCAAATATAATAGTGTATTGAGAACACTGTCAGTACAGATTGATACTGTAATGTGAGCTTATGTGTGACACGTATTAAATCCAAATTTAACTTGGTGGGTTACATTATAAGAATAGAATACTGACACAACAAAGGGGCAAACATACAATGAATCATCAAAATATTAGAACATGAAATGAAAAAAATTAATAAGCCATTTTTTAAAGATAAGGATACCAAGGTTTAGAGAATAGAGACTGTGGACAAAGCCATGACTGTGGAGAGCCGTGTCGTGAGCAATCGCCATTATAAGATGGCACTGGCTTCCACTGCGCCTAACTAGTAAACAAGCCTTATGTGCAAGTGCAAGAGTGAATTCACACCTAATCACTGCCATCTCCGGGCATAGTAATGGGGTGATGGGCGAGCAACAAATCGTGAGCTGTCACGCCACATCAGGTGCTGAAACGTCACGCTGCGGGCTATATAAGCAGCTTCATTTTCTGGATTCTGGGTCTTCCTCCTGAGAAGTAAGCAATAAAGCCTTTTGCCGCAGAAGATTCCGGTTTTCCTGAGTGTGTTCTTGCCGGCCGGGACAAAAGCTCCGGATACATGACAACCATTTTAGACTTGTCTTCCATGTTACATATTAGGAAGATAATGATAAGGTTACTGGACTTGAAAACTAAGTTTCGTCTATACAAGTTACAACTGACATGAAACATATGGTAGAAGAATTTACATATATAAACTTAAGTGATTCTATTTTTTGGCTATTGTTTTAAATAAAATAAACACTTGGTGATCATGAAATCTGCAATGTACATTTCTCTTCAGATCAATTAAAGGGCATGCTTATAATAAAAGGTAATGTAACTATTTCATTTAAAGTATATATTGCCATATTAACTATCAATCTACAGGAAAATGTGGATTAAAAGGAGATCTAACTGAAGGATGATAAGTGTGAATTGTTTAAATGAAAAACAAATATTGGTGGTATATAGAAAGATGGTGATTTAGGTGAGATAGAGGAAATTTGACAATACAGACCACTGCTATTTATTTTCATACTGGTGCTATAGCATGGAAGCCTTTATATGTGTGCTTAACGTATATTACAATATATACACCCATTCATGCTATATACATATTATATGTACACACATATAATGGAATATAGTATTGCATACATACACAATGACATATAATAATCTACATACAATGTTATATACATGTATTGTGTTATATATGTGCACACCCAGCAGGGAGAGATGATGCTCATTTGTGTGCCTTCCATTCCTACAGCTTTACTCCTACAGAATATACAACCATCTGTGCTCATTTCCATGCTTCTTATTCTGCCAGATTTGGAAAAAAACTTATTCTTCATTCATTTTTTTTCTCCAGAATGCTGTTATACTCTGAGTAACAATGATAATGGTTTCTTTTGTGTTTCTCTAAAACAATATAATTTTATATGATGCAAATTGCAGATTTTAGAGCTACTCACTGAGGACTTTCCAAACCTCTTCCTATTTTGCTGGAAGGGTCTCAGCTTTCTTATCAATCAAAGGTAAGGTTATGTGTTCTCGCAGGCTCCTATACACTTGATCATAGCATTCTGAAGAGAATGCATTGCATTTGGTAAGTGCACACCTATAAAGGACTAAAAGCATTGGTTAGAAGAGAAATCCAAACTTAGCATAATGTACAAAAACAGGAGTTAATTTCAACCTACTACAAAGGCCATGTCACAGGCAGCTGATATATCATCTTAATTTGCTCTAAGGATGGTTACTAAGATGCACAGAACTACTGTAAAGAGTTTGCTTCTATATCTCCTGCCATAATTCAAAAACAAATGTGAAATAACTACCCTGAAATTTCAAATATTTACTTGAACATCATGAACTATGGGCAGTGTACATCTGGATGCTTAATGTACTGTTTTTTACTAAATGTATTTATGCTCTCTGTGAGTTGAGAGTATAAAGTCAAAGAAATATGCAGATGCATAAATATCCTTTTTCAAACCCATTTCACCTAATATTAAGAAAGTATGTTTGATGCTTTCCCAGGATCTCTTGCATGTTTTAGAGGCATGCATCTCTGCATATGTAGCATTGCACATATAGACTTGTACAATCCTTATACACATCCCTTTAGAAACATCTACCAATTTTCTTGGGGCAATAATCCTCTCAATATTTTTCAAACACCTCTGCATCTCTGAATGTATACCAATTGAACAATACTTACAAGACATAATTGCTTATATTATTTTTCAGGCTACATGACATGTTCAGTGTACATATTTGAAATTCATAGGTTGATATAACATTTTCAACATGTGCCACACAAATTTTTATGAGGAAAAATTAGCACAGAGTCTGCCTTGTATTTGAACAGCCGGGACACAATGTACCTCATGCTGGTCCATTTAGTCATTTTGCTTTTTCATGTGGCACCTGCATCTTCATCTGTTTTATTCCATTTTTATTTTAGGGAACAAACTCTAACCATGAGCACATTTGCAGTACTATCTGCCACTGTGCTGGAGAATTTTAAAGCTGGAAGGAACCTCAGAGATTAGCTCATTTAGCACATTAGGAATTTCTCGCTGAGCTTTTGGCAGACACAAAGTAAAGTAGTGACAAAAGAAAAAAAATGTAACATACAAAGATTGGAGTTTTTCCCCAAAGTATATTGGAACAGAACTTTCACTTCTAAAATGTATACTCTGAGCAAGAACATTCATAGGGCCCTAAGGCACCCCTTTTGTTCCTGAGGTTCAAGCTATGACTCCTAATAGTGTCACGTCCATAGCCATTACAGTTCTTTCTGAGGCCTCCCACAGCCCTTATGCAAACAATCCACTGAAACTTACTGCTGGGTACTTTCCAATGGGAGCATAAATTTAAAGCTAACTCTGCACTGACTCAGAGGTGCATTCTTCAATAGCAATAGTAGCTACAGCTGTGTTTAAATGGAAATTCAGAAGCTGGCAGCTAAGGTATTCAATTTAGGTAGACATTTACAGAAAAAAAAGTAATTGGGAATAATACATTTTAAATGTTTTAATCTCTAGAAAGGATGTGAGTCAAGCCATTACAACCATTGCACTGTGGTGCTAAGTAGACACTAGGACTGAACTGTTAGCTCCAAGAGGAGCTAATGGGGGAGATGAGATAAGTAGTTTACAAGTGAACTGCAAAAGAGCAGACTCATTTTCCCTGGCTCATATCTAACTCTACACAAGTCAGTTCAGGGTGGTTTCTTAGCATCAAGTAAAATGCAATATATAAAACTAATGATTTCAAATGTCTATGATTTTTCTCTAATTTAGAAATTGCTCTAAATGACTTTTTAAAGTTTTTCTTTTAAATGTTGAGGTATTTTCAGGATAATACAGCATTTAACACTGATGAAGCTTTAAAATCAGTAGCTGTATTTCCTTCATGGGAATAAAGGCAAAGAAAGGCTTTTGAAATAGTAGTCACAGCCATTGCTTCAGTCTTTCTTAAAAGGCTGAAGTTTATTAACTACTTAAACTCCATTATCCAAGATTGATTCAACTCTAGAAGGTGTTGAGAAAGTCACCGGTTGGTAAGATATATGTGATGTACTGGAGCAATATTAATTATTGCTATTCAGTCTTTCTAAGCCGAATGATTAAGAATCTAGATTATGTTTTGACTGGAGGTTTTATATTTTGGGTTTTATACAAATATAAGAAAAATATGGTCTTATTCATTTTCAGAATGGCATAAACTGATGTATAGGAGTGACACCTCTGTGTTAGATAGAACATGTCAACATATACTCGGTGGAGGTGGATAAGACTAAATTTCTCTTTGGTTTTCCCACTCTGGATCATTCTTAGATTTTTTTTTTCTATTTTTTAATTAATTTTTTACAGTCCATATTTTATCACCCGCGTTCCACATTCCATACCTCCTCCCCACCCTGTCTCCACATGGAGGTCCCCATGCACCACCCTGCCTGATTTCTAAACTCCCTGGAGCATCCAGTTTCTTGAGGGTTAGGTGCATCATCACTGAATGAACACAGACCCAGCAGTCCTCTACTGTATGTGTGTTGGGGGCCTCATATCAGCTGGTGTATGCTGCCTGCTTGGTTGTCCAGTGCTTGAGAGATCTTGGGGGTCCAGATTAATTGAGACTGCTGGTCCTCCTACAAGACTGCCCTTCTCCTCAGTTTCTTTCAGTCTTCCCTAATTCAACAACAGGGCTCAGCTGCCTCTGTCCATTGGTTGGGTGCAAATATCTGCATCTGACTCTTTCAGCTGCTTGTATCTTTCAGCGGGCAATCATGATAGGTCCCTTTTTGTGAGTGCTCCATAGCCTCAGTAATAGTGTCAGGCTGTGGGACCTCATCTTGACTAGGATCCAACTTTAGGTCTGTTCCTGGACCTTTTTATCCTCAGGCTCCTCTCCATTTACATCCCTGTAATCCTTCCAGACAGGAACAGTTATGGGTTAGAGTTGTGACTGTGGGATGGCAACAGACCCCATCCCTCACTTGATGCCCTGTTTAACTCCTGGAGATGGGCTCTATAAGTTCCCTCTCCATACTGTCAGGCATTTCATCTAAGGTCCCTCCCTTTGAATCCAGAGAGTCTCTCACCTCCCAGGTCTCTGGTGCATTCTGGAGGATTCCCCCCAACCTCCTATTTCCTGAGGTTGCCTGTTTCCATTCTTTCTGCTGGCCCTCAGGGATTTAGTCCTCCCCCTGACCCCACCCTTTTTTTCTTTTTTCTTTTTTCTTCTTAGAGTATATATCTCATACTTGTGGGAACTCAAATTCTGGTACTAGATTATCTATATGTTAAAGGACAGTCAGAATCCAGGTGCCACCTATGAGTAGATGGTATTTTGATTTTAACCTCAAGTAGGAGAAAGAGAAAGGCATCTCTGGTAACTTTGAATTAAAGAGCTTAGCCCAACATGCCACATATCCACGTGATAATGAAACACACACACATATATATAAGCACACACACACACACACACACACACACACACACACACACACACAAATACACACACATATGCAAACACCTGAAACAAGATGCAATTCAGTACTCAACACCTTGAATACTAAACCTAATGTTATGCCTTTGCCTTTCTAGGAATTATTTGTGATCTGTGACTTTTCCATTCCTCTATTCCTTCCAATCCTCCTATTCCTCCCCTCCCCCTCATTTCCACTGCTGTTCCATGTCCCTTGAAAGAGAGGAAGCAGAATTCCAATGAATATCAACTAAACACTGATTACAAGATACAATGACACAAAGCACAAAAACACATATCAAGGTAGGACCTGGCAGCCTAGGAGAAAGAAAGGGGTCCCACAACCATTTCCAAAGTAAGAAAACAAGGTACGTTCATAATTACTGCTTCAGCTAAAAGCTTGCCAAAGTGATTCATGACATAAGCAAAATGAATAACTTTATTTTGTGTGTAATTACACAGAAAAATATCAGAATATTTTTATTGATATTAATGGATAAGAATGATGACAGCTCTTTTCTCAAAATAACATGTTAATCAATCAGCTATTGAATGACACAGATGAGATTACACATAGCAGAAAACTGTCTTCTTGCAGAAGGGAAAATAAAACTAGGTAGGATAAATTAATTTCTTAATGTATAATATAAATATATCAAAATTTATGAGACTAAATGTGATCACCAAAATAAAACAGAGATAAAAATTGTCTTCTAAATAGATTCTGAGAAAACCTTCTGCTTTTAGAACCTAGATTTAAAGAAGATTTGGGGGGTGAGAGCTGAGAGGACATAATCATGTTGAGGTATGGATAAATATTTGTGCAAACCAGGACACCAATAGGATGAAAAACATGTAGATTCTGGAAGGGAAAAATGATCTTTAATGTCAATACATTTGGGGTGGGGATGGTTATTAGAATAAGACTTGAAATAATCATTAGAGTTGGAAGTGTACTATTTGAGTTCAAAGCAATGACATGGAGAAAAATTAAGGAAAGGATTGGTGCATTGAGAAACTCAGGTGTGAGAAGTAGACTTTGGAGATTAAGAAATTAACTAGTCACTAGGTTGTAATAATGTCTTAGATACTAATAGTGAGCCAGAGACTACTATCTGAAGAATTGAGAGTTTGATCATCAGGAAGC
Organism: Mus musculus; assembly: GCF_000001635.26. Lineage (NCBI taxonomy): Eukaryota > Metazoa > Chordata > Mammalia > Rodentia > Muridae > Mus > Mus musculus. The sequence goes on from NC_000081.6 coordinate 20,227,121, forward strand.
AGATGTCTGTAACAGTATTCTGAAATCAGGACTTTTTTTTTCCATTTTTTATTAGGTATTTAGCTCATTTACATTTCCAATGCTATACCAAAAGTCCCCCATACCCACCAACCCCCACTCCCCTACCCACCCACTCCCCCTTTTTGGCCCTGGCGTTCCCCTGTACTGGGGCATATAAAGTTTGCAAGTCCAATGGGCCTCTCTTTCCAGTGATGGCCGACTAGGCCATCTTTTGATACATATGCAGCTAGAGTCAAGAGCTCCGGGGTACTGGTTAGTTCATAATATTGTTCCACCTATAGGGTTGCAGATCCCTTTAGCTCCTTGGGTACTTTCTCTAGCTCCTCCATTGGGAGCCCTGTGATCCATCCATTAGCTGACTGTGAGCATCCACTTCTGTGTTTGCTAGGCCCCGGCATAGTCTCACAAGAGACAGCTACATCTGGGTCCTTTCGATAAAATCTTGCTAGTATATGCAATGGTGTCAGCGTTTGGATGCTGATTATGGGGTGGATCCCTGGATATGGCAGTCTCTACATGGTCCATCCTTTCATCTCAGCTCCAAACTTTGTCACTGTAACTCCTTCCATGGGTGTTTTGTTCCCAATTCTAAGGAGGGGCAGCATAGTGTCCACACTTCAGTCTTCATTCTTCTTGAGTTTCATGTGTTTAGCAAATTGTATCTTATATCTTGGGTATCCTAGGTTTGGGGCTAATATCCACTTATCAGTGAGTACATATTGTGTGAGTTCCTTTGTGAATGTGTTACCTCACTCAGGATGATGCCCTCCAGGTCCATCCATTTGGCTAGGAATTTCATAAATTCATTCTTTTTAATAGCTGAGTAGTACTCCATTGTGTAGATGTACCACATTTTCTGTATCCATTCCTCTGTTGAGGGGCATCTGGGTTCTTTCCAGCTTCTGGCTATTATAAATAAGGCTGCTATGAACATAGTGGAGCATGTGTCCTTCTTACCCGTTGGGGCATCTTCTGGATATATGCCCAGGAGAGGTATTGCTGAATCCTCCGGTAGTACTATGTCCAATTTTCTGAGGAACCGCCAGATTGGAAATCAGGACTTTTTAATGACAGTGAGGATACAGAAATACATGGATACATTTATCTTAAATGCAAAATGATTACGAGTATGAAATGTGTGATATATTTAAAATTATATATACTTCAGTGCTCAGCAGAAGGAAAGCTTTCATTTTCAATATTTTCCCTTCGCTACTCTTTTTGGTTTTTGCTTTGTTTTAACTGCTTTCACCTTTCAGTTGTTGTTTTGCCTGCAGTGTGAATTGTCTAGGACTGTTATGCCCTCCGCAACTGCATACTTAATAGCTTGACCTTGGTTTCAGGCTATGTTGTGAGCTGCCTACGTTGTTTCTCTGCCCCCACTTCTACCCCCTATGCAGAAGTTAAAGACACATTTGATAGGTCTCTATATGTATGTCTTTTGCAAAGCTTCGTGGTGTGAAAGTCCATTGCTCTTAATAGGTTTACTTCCCAGGGTAGTTCTACTTTTTTCTACTTCAAATACATTGACCCCCTAATCTTTAGAGCGTGGAGAGCAGAAGATAATATACCAGCTATAAATATATTCAGACAAACCAGGCTACTTATTTTCAGAGAAAACCTGCTGTTCCCTCCCTACCACCTCTATTAGGAAGACAAAAATGTGATTTAGGTCATTCTTCATTCACAACTAAATCAGAAAGATTAAAAGTATTTCAAAGAAACATTAGGGGGTTATTTTAAAAGTCCAATCTTAAAAATCCCAAATGGATTTGAGGTCTTTTAAAGCATTTGAGCCTAATTTTTAAAACCAAGCTAACTGATACAAATTGCATCAGCTTAAATTCACTGAGAAATGTTCTTAATTTTATTAAGCTATATCGAAATGGCTACGGTCCACTTCACAAGGATAAAAGAGACAATGCTTACTGAATTACAGTGAATGATCTTAACTATTTTATGCAATACAATGCTGTTTTTTAGAAAATTTTGAAATGAAACTAGTTGTTGAACACTTTTAGAAATGTTCAAACCACAAGATGTATCATTAGAAAATCAATTTCTTTACATATGCCCTATCTGGCCACTTTAACTATGTCCAATTTTATACTAGCATTAAACAACAACCTTTTATTTTATGTTTGTACTGAGTTGGTATTGTTCTGCTATTTAGCAGACATGAGACAAGAAACACTCCCTGGATACTCATTTACTATCACATTTATATGTAAGCCATACTTCAACATGCTGTTTCATTTAAACACAGAACAACAAGAATATCCTCCTTACAAAACATGGGATTACTATGATAGGGACTGTAGCTCATTGACTATCCTACAATCTTAAATATTTTATCCTTCCTATTCTCCTTCCCCATATTTAAACATGCATTCTGGTCCATACCTGTTTTTACTCTCTGTTCTTTCTTCCAATAAGTCACCTGCCACAAAGGATCTTAAATATGAAGTTCTAAAACCAGCCCAAAATTGAGATAATGAACAGCAATTTACTTCTGGACCACATTCCACCTAGAAAGTTAGATTATCATTAACTATTGTTAATGTTAATTGTATGTATATTAATATTTGGCATAATGTAGTGACCCCACTGTTAAAAAGCTGGCAAGCATGGCACAATGAAATGAACACATAGAAATGAAACAGATAAATATTCTGGATAATTAGAAATACAGAGATGAAAACACCCACTGTGAATTCATGTGGGTTATTTATTACAAAGTTACTTTGGTATTGAAAAGCCAGAGAATGAGAGTAAAAATCTTGAAACTTATAACAGCTAAGCATGTAGTCAAAAGGACAAACTGGCATCTCACAAAGATGTTTCAGTACACACTGTAATGTGTAGCCATACCTGCACTTTCACTTAAACAAGCTAAAATTCATCTTTAAGTGAACAAAAAGACCAGAAGGAGTCATGGTGAGCCATAGCAGGCGAGTTAGAGATGATCAAGTTTTATTATGAGCCCCCAGCATTCTGAAATGTTATGTCTGGCTGTTTTGAAAGATTCCCTGATCTCACTGGTTGTTCTGAAACTATGAGAGGCTGCCCAGTTGGTCCAACCTTTCTCATTAGAAGATTATACTTTTAATTGGCAGTAAGACTTTTCCCTCAAAGGAAAAGTTTAGTCTAATCTGAACCTTCTCACAATCTTGTTTCAACATCCTGTCCAACAATTAGGAATACCTCACAGCACACAAACTCAACTAACTTTTGGGCGTTTGTATGTTTGGAAATTGGCAGTTATGTGAAGGAATCCTCAAAATTAGCCTGCAAAGATAGGTTTTGTAAAGATAACACAGAATTATTGGTGAAACTAGAATTAGATGATGCATTACCAAGAAAGAGGTCTCTAGGTAATGGATCTAACATTTTTACTTGTTGATGTTAAAAGGTATGTAAGAAATGGTTGTGAATGTTAAGTGGATAACCATGACTTGGCTCTGAAGACGAATTTTAAAGATGGTTACTGTGCTTCAGAGGAAAGAGGCCAAATTAGCAGGATGTTGTATGTGGAAATAAAATATCAGAGGGAATGATTCCATAAGATGTAGTAAAGACAACTCATGAGTAAGGAATGGAGAGCAGTACTTGACCAATGCGACAATTCAATTTTGTTTCTTCTCCCTTGAGCAGAGCTGAGAGTAGTAAAAGCAATCACAGAATCCAAAACTTGCATATAATAATATCCCTGAAAAGAGTATGCCCAAAGTACGGGGGGCCAAATGGCATTGCCTAGCTAGAAGAAGCCATAATCTACAATTAGCATAATAGCTGGTGAATTTGAAGTGGAAGTTGAGGATGCCTGTATCTCCCAAGACTGGGCAGGAAGTGAGGAGAATACGAAATGTCAATGCACATACAACGTACACGAACATTATTTACCACATAAAGTAAAAACAGAGATTAGATAGATAAGCTTGATGGAAAAGTTGGTTATTCCCATATGGAGTCATTCTCTTGCTTTTCCCCAGACCTGAAAATAACTGCTTATTTCTACCATCTTCTACCAAAAGTGTCCATTGTGAGATAGATCCCAAAATCATTGTAACTTTAAACGCATGGTGTTACCATTGTTCTAGACATGCACCAACCTCTTCTATCATGCATTTTTCCAATATGTACATAATTTTTAAGTCAAAATTGGTATTTGGAGAGCAAAACGATCTCTTTCTAGATAACGGTTATAGACTAACCAAACATGAGCAGGGATGTGGGTAAATTCATAATCATACATAGAACATGAGGTCGGTGGTAATCTATGAAGAAGAAAACCAACTGGTATTCTTGTCTTTTATAAGAACAAAGTCCCATAATATAATTGCCATTTCTGCTAGCTCATAGTATGCCTAGAAATAAATGTCTATAATGGTTTCACCTTCCAAAACTGGTACATGGTATTCATACAAGCACACACACACACACACACACACACACACACACACACACACACACACAGAGGCACACAAAACACTTTATGTAAAAGACTTGGTGCTACACCAATGTTCTCCACAGCCCATAGACTGACAAAAATCATTATTTTTAAACAAATATCCCTTCAAATAGATGGTGAAGTTAGTCCAGTTGACGCCCTAAAGAATATAGTTTACAAATGTAAACCTTGATTGCCTCTTAGAGATTGGGGGTGAGTTCCATAAATACTACTCTGTATCATTTATTCAGGGGAAAACAATTCTGTGTTGTCATCTAAGGATCAAACATCTAGTAAATAAGACTTACAATGAGCACTGGGAGGAGTTATTAGATCGTATGTTTATACTCATGCTTGCTTTCAATTATACTAATGTGCACACTAACTGACCAAGTTATCACTGATTTACCACATATTTTTTTTCTGATTTCAATTGCAGATTGTGACTTCATTTCTTAAGTATATAATTATCTAGATATCAATATATTCCCATTCATATGATGAATATTATTTAATTCCCTAAAGAAGAGTAGATTATAAAAAACTCATGTTCTCATAAAATGAAAAAAATTACTTGTTAACAATTTTGTCATATGTATATGTGTATACATATACATACATACATACATATATATATGCTGTGCATCATAAGAGATTCCAAGGACATTTGAAATGGCTGTAAAGCACCTGGAACATCAAATAATTCTATTACAAAAATCTTATCATGCTGTTGGACAGAGTACATGAACGTTTCTACTACACCTGAGAGCCAAGCACAGCAACAGTTGCTCAGAGAATAGGAGCTAAGATCCCTTAAAGTTCATGGCATTTTATTTTCACCCTATTATTATTATTATTATTATTAGTAGTAGTAGTAGTAGTAGTAGTAGTAGTAGTAGTAGTAGTATATTAGTATTAGTATTAGTATTAAATTTAATCCTGTTTTTCTTTTTTTACAATCCAGTCATTTTCCCTTCCTGCTCCACCCTCTTACAGTATCTTTATCATTCCTCCTACCCCTGTCTCCAAGAGGATGTCCCCACCCCCAACCCTTACATTCCTCCCCACTCCCTGGGGCTTCAAGTTCCTAGAGGGTTAGATGCTTCCTTTCTCACAGATGTCAGACAAGGCCATACTCTGTTGTATATGTGTCAGGGGCTTCATATCAGCTACTATATACTACCGATTTGGTGGTTCAGTGTCTGAGACATCAGGGGGATCCAGGTTAGAGAGACTGCTGGTCTTCCTATTTGGTCTGCCAACTTCTTCTAGCCTTTCCCTAGTTCAACCAAGGTGGGTCCCCTGCAGATGTCCATTGGTTGGTTATAAGTATTTGCATATGTTTTAGACAGCTGTTTGTTGGGTCTCTTGGGCAGTCATGCTAAGCTCCTATCTGTAAGCACACCATAGCTTCAGTAATAGTGTCAGGCCTTGGAGCCTCCTCCTGAAATGTCTCCCACTTATTAAGCACATGCTTGCTGGCATGTGTTCAAAACATTCTTCCACGTGGTTCTCATGGTTTTTAAGTTTCAGTATTCAGACCAGTTACAACAACTTACAATCAATTTTGCATGAAATGTATCAATGGAGTACAGGAAAAAATATTTTTCTTCAGAACACAGAATGTACTCACTGATAAATGAATATTAGTCAAAAAGTTCAGAATACCCAAAATACAATTCACAGTCCAAATGAAGCCCAAGAAGAAGAAAGACTGAAGTGTGAATACTTCATTCAGTCCTACTTAGAAGGGGAGAGAAATCAGGAATTTGAACCAAGATGTGTAGTAGCAGGGGTTGGGGAACTTGGGGTAGCCACTAGAAAGTCGCAAAGGCCAGGGACACAAGAGATTCCCAGGACCCAACTGGGATGACATTAGTAGAAATAAGCAACAAAGGGCAGATAAAACCTGTAGAGACCATATCCAGTGTTTAGACATAACACTGTTAACGGATGGGACCAGTCACCTACCCGGAGAGCATCTGCTCTTTACAGGATTAGACACATCCTGTTAGACTGAGGCCAGACAAGGTAGCCCTTTGGTACCTGTGTGCCAGGGGCTTCATTCCAGCCCCTGTATGCTCTTTGGTTGGTGGATTAGTCTCTGGGAACTCCCTGAGGTCCAAGTTAGTTGGGACTCTTGGTCTTCCTATGGAGTTACTATCCCCTTCTACTCCTTCAATCCTTCCCCTAACTCTTCCATAGGGGTCCTGACCTTAGTCCAATGGTTAGATGTAAGTATCTGCACCTGCCTCAGTCAGCTCCAGGTAGAGCCTCTCAGAGGACAGCCATGTTAGGCTCTTGTCTGCAAGCACAACATAGCATCACTAATAGTGTCAGGGTTATTCTGAAGAGTGTTCAAAAGAAAATGTGTCTTTCTTAAGGAAAAAAATTGTTTACTATAGAAAATGTAGAGTTATATACACATCATCTCTCCATTGCTTCCATTACTTAAATGATGCACACATGAAACAATTGCAATATTTTTCCACATTGAAGGACTCTCAGCTTGAATAAGTCTACCTCTAAGGATGTAAGTTAGTTATGAGGCTTTTGAGATCTCTAGGAGCCTTGCAAGAGACACAAGTTTACCTTTCTGGGAAAAACTTATACAGTCCATTCCATAGGTGTTTAAAAATCTATAGCGGTTAGTTGATGCCTGTTTCTTCATTAACTTGAGTAATTATTTAGATCTCTGTCTAATAAATATCACTCCTCTGTACACATTTTGAAAAATGTGTATTATTAAAACAAAAAACCATTTGAAGATACTTGAAAGATATTTTAAAATTTAGAAATTAATGGGACAATAGTTTCATATAGTTGCACCGAAATAATTCTGTTCATGTATTATTTGCATGAGTAAAAAAGTAAAAAACACAAAGTTCACGCATGCTTTTCTTCTACATGCCTATCAAATTCCATATGAATTTGCAATGGTTACTGTAAACCATAAACCTGTACTGAGGATCTATTATGTACAATATCTCGATTAAATAGCAGAAAACAGACAGCTGGTTTTTGATGCAAAACCTAAATGAGAATGAATAAAGCATACCAATGACTAAACTGGTCAATGAAACCATTACACAAATATAACAGTGGAATTAAATAGCACATAGCTGACGCACACAAAAATGTATTCAGCAATATGTACAGCAGGAAAATTAAATAATTTCTTTAAATTTGAAGCTTATTGGATAACCTGTCATCACAAAATGATTTAGAGTAATGCTAAGGTTGGAGAACCAGTGCTTTATGGAAATGTCAGAGCATCTGCTGGACTTGCCCTGTCATGAATTGAAATTGAATTTTTATGGTAATATTTATAGTATGCCTCTGAGAGAACTTTTCACTTTCATGGTAAATTACTTAATGTGTCCTTCTTTTATTTATTTATTTATTTATTTATTTATTTATTTATTTATTTATTTTTTACTTATTTACTTTATATCCCTTTCACCCCCCCCAACTTGAAACCACCCCCTATCACAATCCTTTTCTGCTCCCCCTCCCCTTCTCCTCTGTGCCAATGCTGCTCCCTCTGTATATCCCCCCATATTTGCACTTCAAGTCTCTGAGAAGCTAAGTACTTCAGCTCTACAGAGGCCAGACAGGGGTAATCTTAAGAGGAGATTCTGATTAAGCTGGGAGACAACCTTATAGCATGTGTCTCACTGTAATAAAAGTCAGAAAATAAGATACCTTCAATGTCAGATAGAATACAAACTGAGGAAAAAGGCTTCAGATGAAACCACAAAATCAAGTAATTCCCCAGAATACAGGGTCAAGTATATTTATTGAAAATATGCTGGACAGAGGCAGGTGAGATGGTTCAGAATACAGATGTAACTACCATCCAAGCTGAAATTTTGAGTTTGACAGCCCAGGACCTACAAAAAGATAGGTTAGCCTATTTAAAATAATCTATGGAGAATCTGGATGCTGAAGAGCTTTTATGTGTTGCCACTGTCTTATGCTATTGGAATATAGAGTAGCCCCAGAAACAACTGTATTAAATATATATATATTTCAAAAACCTTAAGATGAAAATTGAAAATAAAAAATCAACAATAATTGATTACTTCAAGATTGATTACTTTACCATCTTGAAGTAATCAATTAAATGATAATATTTATTGCTAGCATTCAGTCTGTCAAGCCAGAAAATACTGGGAAGAATTAGCATCAGAATAGAAGACTGTAAATCTCTTTACTGTGGGTAAAGCCTAGTATTAGTCAATAGTGGATTCACTTCTATGGGCCTTAAATTGTTAACTGTCTTTTAGTTAAAAGTTAAGAGTCACAACAATAGTGAAAATGAGGTTTTATGTTCTACAAAGAATATTTATCTACATTTAAGGGTAGAAATAATAGGACATCAAGATTTTTAAACATTTTTTAAAGGATTCACAATATTAAAGTGAAAGTTGAAACTTACATTTCATAGGATTTGATCATATTTCGTTTAAATGATCAACCCATAAACCTCTGATAAAAATGATTCGTCTCTAAAAAGTTTTATATTTACTAAAAGTCAGCAGTATTACTTCAAATTGTCTAAAAATATATACAGTATACATAAATGAATGTATGTATGTAGCTGTTGACTAGCATGCTGTTTTCTATATCTTTTGGCACAAGGACAATAATAATATTCAAACTTTCTATATTGCCTGAAGGTGTTACATATGAAAATAACTCATGAATCAATTTTAAGTAAATTGAAAGAATCAGTAAAAAGTTGCTATTTTTCAAAATAAATAAGAACAGGATTACCTCCTCAATTATCATAATGCATAGCATGAAACCCACAAGGTGTAAATGAATGATTTAACACAGGTTTTCCATGCCCTGTAGAACATAGCCAACACAAATCAACCTCAATGGTATTTTTTTAAATGTTCTTATATTATTGAATGTACAGGTGTTTGGTGTATGCATTGTTTCCAATTTTGTGTATTGATAGAATTTTTCTGTGAGCAATTGTGTGTGTCTCGGCATTTCTATGTGTTAATTGTGCTTTTCCATTGGCTGTTTTTTTTATATAAATTTTTTATCCTATTCTGGTTATGTATTTGTTTGTTTTGTCTTTCCAATTTTATTTTTAGATGCCTGTTTTCTAGTGTTCCCCAAATTCCCAGTCCCCATTCCCAGTGTTCTTCAATCCATTCTTCAAACCCTTTGCCTCTGAGAGAGTACTCTTTCTACCCCATCACCTTCCCACACCTCTCCCCAACTCCATATTCCCCTTTCCTGGGGATCAACTCCCTACAGGATTAGACACATCCTATCTGGCTTAGGCCAGACAAGGAAGTCCTCTGCTATGTATGTGCCAAGGGCCACCAACCAGCCCATGTATGCTCTTTGGTTGATGACTTAATCTCTGGGAGCTCCCAGGGTTCCAAGTTAGTTGATACTGTAGGACTTCCTATGGGATTATAATCCCTTCAACTCTTTAACTCCTTCCCCTAACTCTTCTGTAGGGGACCCTGACATCAGTCCAATGGTTAGTTGTAAGTATCTTCATCTGTTTCAGTCTGCTTCTGGTAGAGACTCTCAGAGTCTGTCTGAAAGCACAGCATAGCATCAATAATAGAGTCAGGCGTTGGTGCCCACCCATGGGATGGATCCAAAGTTGGGCTAGGCACTGGATGGCCTTTCCTTCAATCTCTGTTGCATTTCTGCCCCTGAATTTATTTTAAACAGAAACAATTCTGGGTCAAAATTTTTGAAGGTAGGTTGGTGACCCCATCTCTTCACTGGGGTAATTTTTAGCTACTGGAGATGGTCTCTTCACATTCTATCTCCTCATGTTGTGCCTTTTGGCAAATTTTACCACCCTGAGTCCTGAGAATATACCAACCCCAAGGTCTCTGAGACTTATTAGATATTCCTCCCATCGCCAACTCCTCAGCTGCATATTTTTATACATTTCTGACCCTCTGGGCTTCTCTCCTGTCTACCCCCATACCCAATCCTGTTGCCCTCTCCTTGCCCATCACTTTCCCACCTTGGTGCCTCCCTCACTCTGTCCCCATGACTCCCCCCCTTCTAAGTGGGATGGAAGGCCCCTCCATTGGGGCTTTCTGCTTGTTAAACTTCTTACGGTCTGTGGGTTGTATCACAGGTATTCTGGACTTTTTGGCTAATAGCCACTTGAATTGCTGTCTGTTTTTTCTATCCCCTCAAAAGGGATGCCTGTATGCAGGTGCGGTCAGGTGAAATCTTATTAGTCAAATAAGGCTAGAGCCTGTGATTGGACAGTGATTCATTTTTTTATTATATTTTCATATTCAAATTAACAAGGTGACATGTTAATTAAATATACACCTAAGATTCAAATTTAGAGATGAAATACTTTCTTCCCATTATGTTTGCAATTGTTATATCTTCAAATCTTCAGATATATTTAGTTTCCATACTATTAGGCCTGGACGGATTGCTCTGTTCATAAAGTGATTGCTATGAAAGCATGGAAACCTGCACTTGTTGAACAGAACCAACGTGAAGCAGATGATTATGATCCCATATAATTGCAGTCTCAACCCTTGGGAGGAGAGACATGCACACACTTGTTGCTCACAGCATTCAAATCAAATGAAAATCTCCCACTGTAAAAGAGAAGTTCTATCCAAAACAATTGAGGTGGAAAACAAAAGTGAATAAAAGGTGAATATGTGGATGCACACATGTGGTTAGACACACACACACACACACACACACACACACACATATATATATATATATACATTCATGCACAGGGTACACAGTGTACACAGTGTATACCTACATACCTACTAAAGAGAATGCATAATATACACATGTTTATATGTTAGGTATATTTCTACCCCTTAGTTCTATATGTATTATGTGTTTGCATATTTTGTCTTGGATATTCTTTCTTTCTTTTGGAGGTAATATATTGTATATAAATGATTACCTGAAATTCACGGTGCTTTCTCTGAAATGATGTATCATGCATATACATCTTATATTTTAATTCATCTATTCAATACTTTTAATCAGTAAATAAATTGTTATAGAAATATATATAAGCTACACTCTTTTATTTGAAGCACAAGAAAATCATCCTCTCCGTTATTGGGGTTACATGTACTTTTGATTATTTTTTATTTTTAAGAGTTTATTTTTTTAAAAAAGAGTTTATTTTATTGGTGGAACGAATATAGTGAACATATATGTACTTTGTTTCAAGAGGTCAAAAGGTGCCAAAGCTTGGACTGGCAACTCAGGTTTGCAGAACAGCCAACTTGTTACATGGGTGCTGGAATCTGAACTTGATTCCTTATGAATACTCATCACATGCTCTTTAGATTCTGGGTCATCTACCTAACCCTATACCCATGTTTCATGAGTATTTTTCATATGTAGACCATAGGACTCAAAAATATGGACATTACAGACAAACAGGGTTGAATATAATATTATTTTACAAATTATTTAAATGGATCGACATTTTAGTAAGACCTATAGCCATGTTTTTAGGCAGATGAGATTGAAATCCAAACTTCTCTTTGTCTTAATTGTACAATGACCTTATAAGTTGCCTGCAAATGTGCCTTTTCACCACAACAAGTCCAACCTACTTTTCAAGTCTGAAATTCTGAGTAAACACTGCTTCATAGCCTAAGATGCCCCTGCCATATGGTAAGTGCACATGTTTCCAAAGGAGCAAATGCTCTCTCTGTCAGGGAGTCTTGCTGCTGTTTTGACTGAATTGCTCTGTTATCTGAACATGTCTGCCAAAGGAGAGCACCTGCATAACAGCGTTCAAAAGCTGCCAGGCTGCCACAGTGAAGGGATACAGTGTACATACCGACAAGGTGCCTGGCATCCTAAGAGCTGTTGAGCAGACTATGAGAAATATCTGCATAATTGTTGTCTCAAAGTAGAACCGATGCACATGGACAAACTTACACCCTTAAGTGTCCAAATGAACTTACCCAGATGTGCAACAATGAACTGTCAAGGGGTTTTGCTACAAGGCAAAGAATTGAAATGCATGTTCTTTAATAGTTCACTTTTGAATTCCTCAATTCCTCAAAGCAATCAAATATTACTATAATCTGTTCTTAGGAAACTTGAGAGTTTATATTTTAATAAATATGAAACTATTAAGTAAAATTTAAGAAACAAGTTCCTAGAGATGTATTTAATTGCTATTCTTTAAATCTGCACAATTATATGTTGTGAGAATCATAAAAGTTTACATTATAGTAAATCTAAAGTAAAGGAGTATTTCTTTAACTTATTTTAGTCATATTATTCTACTTTTTAATGATCAAGAATGAAAGTAGACTTAAAATATCAATTATATAGGTCTGTAAAAAATTATGAGGTTCTATTGATAAAATTTATACTTGCAGTTAATTCTGAACTCCTTTGGTCTTTATAGATCACTTATATATTTTGGAAAAAAGAATCACTTATAAATTATAATTGTTTTATTGTTTAGCATATAAATAGTATTAGTAACTCAAACTCTATAATAATATTACCTAAGTCTTATTTAATAACTGACAGGCTCAGATATGAATTCTCCTATATTGTTCCCAAACTAAACCATTAAAAACATCTTTCACATAATATCTCAGATACTGTGTCTATCCATCTTATTATAAAAATTGTTATAAATTTATTTTTATTGTTTTACATGTTAATAGCCAAATAACCAGAGAAAGGAATTTCTGAGACTTTTTAATTCAATTATATCATAAAAACTCATTGTGTACTTCAAAAATAAATTAACTCAAGATGTTACTCAAAACTCCATCTGCTATACTGCCTTAAATGCATTCCATGGAACCTGTATAACTTCAAATGATTTTCCATCAGAAGCCAAGGGCTGTTTTTTTAATGTTCAACTTTGTTTCAGAAACGACCTCATAAACTCTTTGATGATTTTTTTTTCTTTTTCTACTCTCTATTCCTTCCTGTATGGAAGGGAAATATGCTATAAAACGTTTTTACCTGCTGTCTTTTATGTAAATGACTTTTGATTGCAGTTTGGAACTTTTAGAGAAATGAAGCTTGCATTCTCAAAGCAAGCAGATACGTGTGCAGGAACAAGTGAAATGACCCAAAATTGATTCTCCTATTTTCTTCTTCCACTTCATCCTATTGGAAGACATCCCCTGACATTGTTTGCAATGTTTTAAACGCACTTCCCAAAATGATACCAGCAAATACAGCAGGAAAAGATCATTGGAATTCATATTTAAAATTGCTTAAGTGGAAGGAACCTCAGTCCTTACAGAATTTGTGATCCTTTTGAATACAGCTTAGTGTAATGGCATCACTTAAGTCATTCTGTTTGAATTCTTCTTGTATATCCCATCAGGAAGTGAACAAAAATATTTTTATGCTGAGCTAGAAGTGCAGTGTGTATGACAGTCTGAGATTAAGATACAGTATATTAGCACACAAGATGAAGAGACTGTGTGAGCATGAGAGGACCAGGGAAAAATGAGGAGAAACTAACACAGTATCTGGCTCTCTCCTTGTGTGTAACTGTTTTGTGTCTCTGTCTCTGTGGGTCTCTCTGTGTCTTTCTCTTGATTTCTCTCTTTCTCCATGTTCCCCTAATACAAACACAAAATCAAACCCAAACACACTAATAGATTCTTCTAATTTAATACAAGGCTATTGTATATGCATTGAAGATTTACAATAGTATATTTTATGGAATTTTCAGTATCTTCTACAGATTAAAATAGTGATTGATGTACAATGGTTTAATTAATATGCTAAATGATAACTTAGAAGTTCATACAGATAAAGTATGAGATGAAAGATATTAAAAAATAAGGAGCATAGACACTTTAATTCTATCTAAAATGTCAGATGAGATAAGCACGATAGTGAAAAATAAATGTGGTTTTCTTGTTCTTTATTGTGTTTTTCCACTTTGATAAAAGTCAGTGAGTAAGAGTTTAAAATTATCCTGGCATGGTGACACACGCCTTTAATCCCAGCACTTGGGAGGCAGAGGCAGGCAGATTTCTGAGTTCAAGGGCAGCCTGGTCTACAAAGTGAGTTCCAGGACAGCCAGAGCTATACAGAGAAACCCTGTCTTGAAAAAACAAAAACAAAAACAAAAACAAAAACAAAAAAAAAAGTTTAAAATATACTCAATACAATTTCCCTGACTTAAAAATGTTTTTCACTATAAATATTTAACACGGAATAATCAAGAGAAACATTCAGAGAGACAAGTACTTGTCATTTTTGAAGCTACTATCATAAAATTCTATTAGTAATACTCTAATTGTTTTATAATAAACATAATCACAAGTTAAGAAACTAAGCAATCGGGACTGAGGAGTGGCTCACTGGTTAAGAACATTGATTGCTCTTCTAGAGCACTCAATTTTTATTCCTAATGCCCTGATGGTGACTAACAGCTGTTTATAATTGCAGTCCCAAGGAATCCAATGCCTTCTTCTCCTTGCCTCTGTGGGTTCTGCACATACATATTAAGCAGACATAATTGTAAGCAAAATCAATGTACACATAAGATTAAAATGAAGGTTAAAAAAATAATGAACATCATAACCCCTCTCCATTTTTCTTCTTTTGTTGCTCCTCCCATTTTTTTGAAATTCATCTATTATTTTCACAGTACTATATTCACATTGCTTATTGTGAATTTATTTATTTATTTATTTATTTATTTATTTATTTATTTATTTATTTTTGAGACAGTGTTTCTCTGTCTAGCTCTGGCTGTCCTAGAACTGACTCTGTAGACCATGATGGCCTCGAACTCAGAAATCTGCCTGCCTCATCCTCCCAAGTACTGGGATTAAAGGCATGTGCCACCACTGCCTGGCTATTTTTAGTGTCATATGTAGATATATTATTCTTTGGCTAATTCTACCTCAATCTCTCCTCCTACGTCCACTCCTATCCTCTCTACCACTCCTTCCTCCAGTGTTCACAGACATCTCTTTTAAGTATGTAGGGTCTTCAGAAGCTATACACATAAATTTCACCAACGTTACCACCCAAATATGAGCTAGATAAAGATGATATTAACAATCATGATGAGCTGAGGCAGGAAAATCTCATGAAGTCTCAAGCCCTCAAGCTGACACAAAGAACTACAGGTGGTTAAGTAAAGCCAGGAATGAAAGATATGGTTGTTCCAAAAAGGAAAGGAAACAGTTAGCTGTCCAATGACGAACAGGTGTCCCTGAATATACAAGTAACCTTGTACTGGATCAACTAGAAATATTTAGGAACATATATGTATATGTATATGCATATGATGTACATACTAACAACTAATAACAAGTGAGATGTTAAATTTGAGTGAGAACAAGGAAAAGTATATGGTATGATTTGGAGGTGGGAATGAGAAAGGAGAAACATAATTAAATTACAATCTCAAAAATAAAAGAACAAAAATAATACTGATTCACACTCAGTGATGCTTTTATATCCATAGACATGTGAACAAATTCCAGCTTTCTTTATTGTATCCATGTATTGTACATGTTGTTTGTCATTGTGTGTTCATATGTGCAGAGATGCACATTTTTATAGTATAATATAAAAACATGGGGGGGGATCACACTATGATTGTTTATCCACATAATAGATTTAGGTTATCCCATAGTGCTTGTGACCTAGTCACCCATATGATTCTGACCAAGTAAACAATATCAAGCATGTGTTCAGTCTTGTACGGTGAGCTTAATTAAGGACAGGAGGTGTGTAGTTAGTGCAATAACACGCATGACTAAAACAGTGAACATCTATTGCCAGTGCCGTTGTGGATTCTCTTCTGAGTAATACTTTCTATGGTTTCCCTTCCCTGGTTGTATGCAGAAAACTCTCAAGTTTCGTGAATGCTTTTCATTAGCAATGAAGCTTCCAAGTCAATACAGCATCAATAGGTTGATTTATCCATGCTGTATGAAGCAAATATGGATGTCACACATGCTCATTACAGCTCTCTTCACAATAAACTGTATATAGAAACAGCATATATGTCCCTCAACTGAGAAATGTATAATAAAAATTCACAACATGTTAGTGATGAAATGTATACAGGTGAAAAGAAAAATAATATCTGTTTGATAGAAAATGACTGACATTGTAAATAATCAGGGGGGTAAGCCAGACCCAGAAGACAAACACCAAATGTTTGCTCATATATGAATGCTATACTTTACATGTGTATTTTAACTGGAATTTCGATAAAAGTCATAAAACTAGTGAAGGGCCATTGGAAAATGGCTAAATTTTATACGACAATAATTAGAAACCATGTTTAATGAAGGCAGAAATAGAAGTAATGATTTAAAAACTGTTAAGTGGTGTGTAGGATATGAGCACAGGGCAGGGTAGTGAGTCAGAGGAGGAATCCTTGACAAACAAGACATATTTTAAATGACTTGTGGGAACCTTCTTCCTCAAATATATGTGTATGCACATAGGAAAGGAATCCCTTTGTGCTGCAGATTTACAGTTGGTTTAAATTTGAGAAATGTGTACTTCTTCTTAAACAGTTTTCTTCATTTTCTTCAGAGAACATAGGTGTCTCCATTGCTGGTTGGGGTTCCAAGATGTTGGTAAGCTAATCAAAGACTTGTAGAAGCATTCATAAAGAGTTAACAACCAAGGAATTGACTGGAGAGATAAAGAAGCAGTAGTAGGCAGATACACTGCAAAACAGCAGCAGGCTCAGGTAGGAGGGCACACAATTCATAAGCATTCTCACTTTCTTTCTTTAAAGTCCACAGTGAGGGAGGAGCCCAGGAAAGCGATGGAAAGTATCCTAATCTAGATGGACAGATGGGATCCTGTGTAATTTTGGACAAGCTGTGCTTCTGTGATCTTTCCTACCACAATCTTGAGCATTTGAAAAGCATCATGTGTATGTATTAGTTGGTAAAAATGGGAGAATTACCTGACAGATTACTTCAAGGATAAATTGGTAAAGCTGAACTTGGTTATTTCTCTTTCTATCATAAAATACTTGACCATAAATTACCCTTAAGGCAGAAAAATACCAGCATACTTTTCTATATACTCACAGAAAGACACAAAAAGGCAACAACACATTATTAAAACCAAAAACAATATTTTAACTCACTCTTCTGATATATATATATATATATATATATATATATATATATATATATATAATGCATGTGTGTGTGTTAATGTTAATAAAGCTAAAGTAAGGCTTAGAAAGACAAAAACACTGAGCAGTAGTATTTCACTACTGAGAAACTGAGAAAGAATAAAAGGGAAAACAAGCACTAAATCCCAGTACTACTGGGCAAGTCCTAACACATGAAAATAAAGAAAATACAACAATTCAGCAAGATGAACACACACACACACACACACACACACGAGAGAGAGAGAGAGAGAGAGAGAGAGAGAGAGAGTCAGAGAGACAGAGAGACAGAGAGACAGAGAGACAGAAAGACAGAGAAAGAGACAGAGTCAGAGAATAGGCTAAGAGTTACATATAAGTCATAAAGAAATACTTTAATTAGGGAGAAGCATGGAAGTTATACAAAACAAAGTACTCATGTGTGAAATCTTAGTTCTTTTTTAAAATAAATGCACAAAGCGTTATATGACAGTTGTACAAAATGCTAAAGCTAGACAGCATTGCAATATTTTTCCAAACAGCTCTCAAAACATAGAGAAAACAGACATTTCAAAAACTGAAATTATGACAGCACAAAAAAGTCAAAAATTTTCTTTCAATATCTTTATATAATAGGGAATTATATTCAGAAGACCTTCTGTAAGGACTTATGATATAATTCATAAAAGAAGAAAATACAAACTTCATTTTTATCTTGCATTAAGAGTTGAATAGAAAATCTTGAGCAATATACAATAAACTATTAAAGAGTGAATCTGTACATTCATGGTCAAAGGAGCAGTTAAAAAATAAAAAGTTACATGTCAAAAACCCACAGGCACAACAATGGTAAGCCCAACACTAGCAAAGCCATTTCTCACAAGACTATACAAGAAAATCAAGTATGTCTTTAGAAACTGGAGACAAATACCAATTAGAAAACTCAAATCTGTTCATGTATTGATCCTTAAATTGTTTATAGATTACATTGGCTATAGTATTCAAATAACAACAACTAAGAATGAATTTGTGGTACTCATGCTAGATTTCAATTATTCTGAAATAGTGTGTTACTGACAGCAGAGTGGGCATAGAGATCAGTTGAACTAGTTAAGTGTTTTGATCTTGCAATGTCCACCCTTTGGCTAGGGAAAAGGACTGAATCTCTGAAGGCCAGCAGAAAGAGGTAACCTCAGGAGGTTGGGGGACCCCTCCCCCCCACAGAATGCACCAGAGACCTGGAAGGAGAGATACTCTCAAGACTCAAAGAGAAGGACTTTAAATGAAATACCCGACAATAGGGAGAGGGAATTTATAGAGCTCACCTCCAAAAGGAAGGCAGGGCATCAAATGAGGGAGTGGGAGTAAGGGGGATTCCAAAGTCATAACTCTGACCCATAATTGTTCCTGTCTGAAAGAATTACAGGGATGGAAATGGACAGGAGCCTGAGGAAAAGAAAGTGCAGCAACAGGCCCAAACAGGGATCCAGCTCAAGGGGAGTTCCCAAGGCCTGACACTATTACTAAGGCTATGGAGTGCTTACACAAAGAAACCTCACATGGCCACACTCAGAAAGACCCAACAAGCAACTGAAAGAGTCAGTTGCATATAGTTACACCCAACCAATGGACAGAAGCAGCTGACCCCTGTTGTTAACTTAGGGAAAGACTGAAAGAAGCTGAGGAGGAAGGAGACCCTGTAGGAGGACTAGCAGTCTCAATTAATCTGTACTCCCTAGATCTCCAAACACTGGACCACGAAAAAGGCAGCATATACCAACTGATATGAGGCTCCCAACACAGATACAACAGAGAACTGCTGGGTCTGTGTTCATTCAGAGATAATGAACCTAATCCTCAAGAGATTGGAGGCCCCAGGGAATTTAGAGCACAGGCAGGGTGGGGGTGGGGAAATCCATGTGGAGACAGCAGGATTGGGTGGAGCATCAAATGCGAGGTTGGGAGGGGGAATAAAATAGGGAGTGTAAAATAAGCAAGTAAATAAATTAATTAAAAAATTAAACTGACCACAAAAATTGTTATGTATTTTTAATGCAACAACAAATATTTTGTATATGAATACTAAGGATATTTTATAGCTCTGGGTGTGATATGTTATCTTCATTATTATACAGAAGAGACTACAATGCCACAGGATTGTTGAATGTGTATATAAATTTCAATATTTAATGAACTTTTGGAGGGATTAACTATAGAGGTCCACTTTATGACTTTGAATCAATCTTGCAACTGAGTTTTTTTCTTTTTTAAGTTCTCCAAAGACAGTACTGTTTTAGTAATGATTTATTTGGTGTTGGTGGACAAGCTGGTATACACATTTGAGAGAGAAAGTCATAGGGGCTTATCATCAACAGGAAGCAGGCGATTAGTTTAAACTCTATGTGGATAAGGCAATTGGCATATTCTGACACTACTGCTATTAAGGCTGTTAAGAATTATAAAAAAGCACATGAAGTCAATGATATACAGAAACATGAATAAACCATGCTGCAAAGAGCATTTTTCATCCCTTTAGAAAGCAGGAAAATAGACAGATTTCAGTCTGGATAGCTCATATTTTCCCTTGAGATACCATGCATCTAAAGGAATTTATTCCAAGGCTATTATTATTGATGGCATCTTGCTATGCCCTAAGATTTTACTTACTTTGAGAATGATGTTCCTGATAGGTAGTCTTTCTTTTGTAAACCCACAATGTATGATCTGATCACTCCTTCGTTTTAATTACATTTTTAGCATCTACAATTATTTGAAAAAAATTGTTCTACCACATGAAGGGGGTATTTATAACCATCTTGACTAAAATTCTGAAAGGGCTGTTGTTTTTACCAGACATTAAAACACACCTAATAAATTTTCTACCCAGGGTCTCTCTGAGGTAGATCTGCACAGGAGAGAACACAGGCTACAGAAGCAACTGAGGTTCTTGGACAGGGTCTTTTCTGGCCTTCATCCTCAGCCAGGAGGCACAGCTGATCCTCAGTCCTCTGTGCACCTTCCCTGCAAGCGGAGAGCTTGCCTATAAGGGTGTGCTCAGACCCCCACAACTATGCTGTGATCACCATTTTCTATCTGGAGTCTCTCTGAGGCAGGTCCACACAGGAGTGCATGCAGGCCAAAGAAGCATCAAAGTTTCTTGGACAGGGTCCCTTCCGGCCCTCATCCTCAGCCAGGAGGTGGAATTGATTCTCAGACTTCTGGGCACCTGTCCTGATAGGGAAGAGTTTGCCTCCAGGGAGTTCTCTAACACCTGGGACTCAGGAGAGAGCTGGTCTCACAAGAGTGCTGTCAGAGGCTAAAAGGCTCACGGGAGGAACAAGCTCCAACCAGAGACATCTAGAACATCTAACACAAGAGATTACCAGATGGTGAAAGGCAAATATTAGAATCTTACCAACAGAAACCAAGACCACTTGGCAACATCGGAACCCAGTACTCCTACCACAGCATGTCCTGGATACACCCAACATACTGGAAAACCAAGATTTGGATCTAAAATCATATTTTATGATGCTGGTAGATGATGTTGAGAAGGGCAATAATAACGCCATTAAAGAAATACAGGAGAACTCAGCTAAACAGGTAGAAGTTCTTAAAGAGGAAACACAAAAATCCCTTAAAGAATTACAGGAAAATACAACCAAACAGGTGAAGGAATTGAACAAAACCATCCAAGATATAAAAATGGAAGTAGAAGTAATGAAAAAAACTCAAGGGGAGACACCTCTGGAGATATAAACCCTAGAAAAGAAATCAGGAGGCAGAGATGTGAGCATCAGAAACAGAATACAAGGGATGGAAGAGAGAATTTCAGGTGCAGAAGGTTCCATAGAAAACATGGACACAAAAATCAAAAAAATGCAAAATGCAAAAAGTTCCTAACTCAAAGCACGCAGGAAATCCAGGACACAATGTGAAGACCAAACCTAAGGATAATAGGAGTAGATGAGAATGATGTTTTCAAATTAAAGGACCAGTAAATATCTTCAACAAAATTATAGAAGAAAACTTCCCATACCTAAAGAAAGAGATGCCCATGATCATACAAGAAGCCTACATAACTCCAAATAGACTGGACCAGAAAAGAAAACCCTCTCAACACATAATAAACAGAACAACAAATGCACTAAATAAAGATAGAATATTAAAAACAGTAAGGGAAAAAGGTCAAGCAACATATAAAGGCAGACCTATTAGAATTACACCAGACTTTTCATCAGAGACTATGAAAGCCAGAAGATTCTGGACAGATATCATGCAGACCCTAAGAGAAGACAAATGCCAGCCCAGGCTACTATACCCAGCCAAACTCTCAATTACCATAGATGGAGAAAACAAAGTATACTATGACAAAACCAAATTCACATAATAGCTTTTCACAAATCCAGCCCTTCAAAGGATAGAACAGAGAAAACTCCAACACTAGGAGAGAAAGTACCCTAGAGAAAACAAGAAAGTATTCCTTCAATAAAATAAAATAAGATAGCTATAAGCACAGAATCCCAACTCTAATAACAAAAATAACAGGAAGTAAAAATTACTTTTCCTTAATATCTTTTAATATCAATGGACTCAATTCCCCAATAAAAAGACATAGGCTACCAAACTGGCTACATAAACAAGACTCAACATTTTGCTGCAAACAGGAAACCCATCTCAGGAACAAAGAAAGATACTACCTCAGAGAAAAAGGCTGGAAAAAATTTTTCAAGCAAATGGTCTGAAGAAACAAGTTGGAGTAGCCATTCTAATATCTATTAAAATTGACTTTCAACCCAAAGTTATAAAAAAAGACTAGGGGCACTTCATACTCATCAAAGGTAAAATGTACCAAGATGAACTTTCAATTCTGAACATCTATGCTCCAAATGCAAGGGCATCCATATTCATTAAGGAAACTTTAATAAAGCTAAAGGCACACATTGCACCTCACACAATAATAGTGGGAGACTTCAACACACCACTCTCATCAATGGACAGACCCTGGAAACAGAAACTAAACAGAGAAGAAGTGAAATTAACAGAAGTTATGAACCGAATGGATGAAATATATATCTATAAAACATTTTATCCTAAAACAAAAGCATATATCTTCTCAGTACTTCATGGTACCTTCTCCAAAATTGACCATATAATTGGTCACAGAACAGGCCTCAACAGACAGAAAAATATTAACATAATCCCATGCATCCTATCAGATCACCATGGACTAAGCTGATATTCAATAACAACATAAAAAATAGAAAGCCAACATACACGTGGAAGCTGAACAACACTCTACTCAATGATAACTTGGACACGGAAGAAATAAAGATAGAAATTAAAGACTTTTTAGACTTTAATGAAAAATGAAACCAAAACATACAGGACAGAATGAAAGCAGTACTAAGAGGAAAACTTGTAGTTCTGAGTACCTCCAAAGAGTAACTAGAGAGAGCATACATTAGCAGCTTGACAGCACATATGAAAGCTCTAGAACTAAAGGAAGCAAATTGACCCAAGAGGATTATACAGCAGGAAATAATCAAACTCAGGGCTGAAATCAACCAAGTGGAAACAAAAAGAACTACACAAAGAATCAACCAAACCAGAAGCTGGTTCTTTGAGAAAATCCATAAAATACAGTAACCCTTAGGCAGACTAACTAGAGGGTACAGAGAGAGTATCGTAATTAACTGTTGCGGCCGCCAGCAGCTCACAACATGAACGGTTCGACTGAGAAGGCTACTCGAGCTGTAAGAGAGGAATCTAGACGGGGCGAAAGAAGAAACGGAGCTAAGACAAATTCATTCTGATCAAAGCTCAAATTTTATTGTTGGGACACTAGTTATGAAGGAAGGGGGAGGGGACCCGATTCCCGCCGAATAATCTCGGGTCCAGTAGAAAGGTGCACGTGTGTGGCTCCTCAGGTTCCAGCAGTGGGCGTGGCAGAACGAATGAGCAGGAAGCTCCACCCCGAGCAAGCAGGTTTCAGGCTGGGGGAGGGGAGACTACAATTAACAAAATCAGAAATGAAAAGGGAGACATAACAAGAGAATCTGAGGAAATCCAAAACATCATCAGTTCCTACCACAAAAGCCTGTACTCAACAAAACCGGATAACCTGGATGAAATGGTTAATTTTCTAGATAGTTACCAGGCACCAAGTTTAATCAGGATCAGACTAATGATCTAAACAGTCCCATATCCCCTAAAGAAATAGAAGCAGTCATTAATAGTCTTCCAACCAAAAAAAAAAAAAAAAAAAAAAAAAAAAAACCCAGGACCAGATGGTTTTGTTGCAGAGTTCTATCAGACCTTCAAAGAGGATCTAATCCCAATTCTCCTCAAACTATTCCATAAAATAGAAACAGGAGGTACTCTACCCAATTCATTCTATGAAGCCATAATTACTCTGGTACCTAAACCACACAAAGACCCAAAAACAAATAAAGCTTCAAGCCAATTTTCCTTATGAATATCGATACAAAAATACACAGTAAAATCCTTGCAAACCAAGAACATATCAAAACTATCTTCCAACATGATCAAGTAAGCTTCATTCCAGGGATACAGGGATGGTTAATATACAGAAATCCATCAATGTAATCCACTACATAAACAAACTCAAAGACAAAAAACACATTATCATCTCATTAGATGCTGAGAAAGCATCTGACAAAATCCAACACCCATTCATGATAAACCTTGTGGAAAGTTGCAGAATTCAAGGCCCATACCAAAATACAGTAAAAGCAATATACAGCAAACCAGTAGCCAACATCAAACTAAATGTAGAGAAACTTTAAGCAATTCAACTAAATCAGGGAAACTCAAGAATAAGGAAGACCAATGTATGGATACTTTTATCCTTCTTAGCAGGGGGAAAAATACCCATGGAAGGAGTTATAGAGACAATGTTTGGAGCTGAGACTGAAGGAAGGATCATTCAGAGACTGCCCCACCCTGGGATCCATCCCATAAACAACCACCAAATCCAGACACTATTGCATATACCAACAAGATTTTGCTGACAGGACCCTGATATAGCTGTCTCCTGTGATACTCTATCAGTGCCTGGCGAATACAGAAGTGGATGCTCACAGTCATCTATTGGATGGAACACAGGGTCCCCAATGAAAGAGCTAGAGAAAATATCCAAGGAGCAGAAGGGGTCTGCAGACCTATAGGAGGAACAACAATATGAACTAACAGGTACCCCCAGAGCTCCTTGCGAATAAACTACCAATCAAAGAAAACACATGGTGGAACTTGTGTCTCTAGCTGCATATTTAGCAGATGATCGCCTAGTCATTCATCAATTGGAGGAGAGGCCCTTGGTCTTATGAAGATTCTATGCCCCAGTATAGAGGAATACCAGGGCCAGGAATTTGAAATGAGTGGGTTTGGGGAGCAGGTGGAGGTAGTCAGGTATAAGAGATTTTCAGAGAGTTTATTAGGAAAAGGGATAGCATTTGAAATGTAAATAGATAAAATATCTATTAAAAGACACACCTAATAAATATCTGTGTGGGTCTGGGAGTAGGCTTAGTAGGTTCCAGCATGACTGGAAGAATTTGAATTTATTCTCAGGGAACTAAATGGTCGAAGCAGAGAACACACTTCCTCCATGAATATACTTTACCACAGGTGAACTTATACACACACACACACATACATCAATGTCCATGAATGGAACTCCAGTACTAGTGACAAACTTCTATGGATTAAAGGCCAGCCTGGTATACATAGCAAGTTTCAGACTAGCCCTGGGTACCTCCTTAAATCTTATTTCAGAAACAAAATGATGTGAAATATTTAGTATAATGCCTATAGTAAACAATTATACTTGACTCAATATGTCTAATTTTGTTTTTATAGCTTTACTGTTTTTTTTTAAAGATTTATTTATTATATGTAAAGTACACTGTAGCTGTCTTCAGACACTCCAGAAGAGGGTGTCAGATCTCGTTACAGATGGTTGTGAGCCACCATGTGGTTGCTGGGATTTGAACTCTGGACCTTCTGAAGAGCAGTCGGGTACTCTTACCAACTGAGCCATCTCACCAGCCCCACTTTACTGTTTTTTTTTTTTTTTAACATTTTCTTAGTTCTTTGTGAAATTCACATCATGTACCCAGCCACATTCATATGCCACTACCCTCTTCCCCACACTTACAACCTCCCTCCAGCAGATAGAAAAAATCTCATTGTGGAAGCTGTAGTGCATCACAGTGTGTCCCATACTTTTGTCCACACTTCTTTGCTTGTAAGTGTCCATTTGTTGATTGGTTTTATATGAGTTCTCTGGACTTTTCTGTACTATTAATACTGGAAACTCACTGGGAATCCTCTCTGATATTCTTTTGTTGCCCCATGCTCTGAGATCCTATAGTTTTGGATTCATATGACTGACTCTAACACATACTTCAGCAGTTTATTGAAGGATTTGAAGTTGCATAGGAGAGCTGTCCTTTAAGTCATGAAAACAGGAAACCTGCTGTCGTGAGTTGGGATGATGCTGTTTGTATTCTAAAGCTAAATACTGGGTTCTCAAGATGTAGTTGCCCCCAGTGAGCAGAGTGAAGTACATGAGTGATGCCATGTGAAAATTCTCCTCGTTTAATTGCTCAATAAAAGGTTAGAACCTGTGATTGTGCAGAGTTGGGAGAGAAGTGGGACTGGAGGTTCACATGAGGGTGTTGCAGGTAGAGGAAGAAGGAAGAGAGAAAGATGGAGGAGGAAGAAGCTGCCAGGGACCAGAAAAACAAGCAGCATCATACCAACCCACTACAAATGGTCTAATATCCAGAATTTATAAGGAACTCCATTTAGATACCAACAACCCAAATAACACAATTTTAAAATGGGGTAAAAATATAAAAAGAGAATTCTTGACAGAGGAATTCTTTCATTTACATTTCAAATATTATCCCCTTTCCTGATTCCCCCCACCCACCCACTGTGAATCTCCCTATTCCATTTCCCTCTCCCCCTAGTTCTTTGAGGGTGTTCCCACACCCACCCACCCACTCCTGCCTCTCCACCCTTGAATTCCCCTACAATGGGGCATCCATTGAGCCTTTGCAGAACCAAGGGCCTATCCTCCCATTGATGCCTAACAAGGCCATGAAAGAGGAATTCTTAAAGGCCCAGAAGCACTTAAAGAAATGTTCAAGTACTTAATTATTAGGGAAATGCAAGTCAAATCAACTACAAGTTTTAATCTAATATCAGTCAGATTGACTCAGATAAAAGCCTCAAGTAATAAGGTATGCTGACCAGAGACCTGTGATAGTAGAGATATCTAAGAATCAATTGGAGTGACCTTAGCTGTGACACATGGCAGTGGGGGATATGGAGCCTGTTGAGGCCACCCCCTGTAGCCAGGCAGCTATAGGAACACCAACCCACTCATAAAATTTTTTACTCAGATATTTCCTGTCTACAAAAAATGTAGGAACAATGGTTAGAGCAGAGACCAGGTGAACGATGATGCAATAACTGGCCCAACAAGAGCCCCATAACATGAGCAAGCAGCAATCCCTGACACTGTTAATAATACTGTGTTATGCTTGAAGACAAAAGACAAGCATAGCTGTCCTCTGAGAAGCTCCACCAAGCAGTTGACCCAGAAGGATGCAGAGATCCATAGCCAAACTGTGGGTGGAGCTTGGGGACTCTTATGTGAGAGTTCGGGGAAGGATTGTGGGCCTGGAAGGAACTCCACCAGGAAGACCAGCAGAGTAAACCAATCTGGATCCTTTGAAGTCTCAGAGACTGAACCATTAACCAAAGAGAATAAATGGGCTGAACCTATGCTTGCCATATAAATGTAGCAGTTCTGCAACTTAGTGTCCATGTGAATCCTGACCAAATATAGCAGGATGCTGTTGCCTGTCTAGAATGTGCTCTTAGATGGGCTGCCTTGTCTGGCTTCAATGGGAGAAGTTTTGCCAAGCCCTGCACAGAGACTTGACATGCCAGAGTGTGTGGGATAGAAGAAAAATACCCAGGAATTCCTGTAATTTCTCAGAGGAGAAGGGGATAGGGATGGGAGGAGGGATTGTGCCAAGAGGTAACCATGGAGGAGTGGGCAGCGATCTGGAATTAAAGTGAATAAATAAATAAATTTTAAAAATGTGTCAATAAAAATTTGGAGTATGAACTAATACAATGGAATAGAAAGTATAATTCAATTTTTGAGCTCTGGAAAAAATAGAAAATTGATTCTCCTAAGACTATATTTGTGCCTCAGTTTCTCAAGTTACAAAACTGAATTGCTTGCATTAAACCAATAATTTATATGTGCATATATTTTATACATACATGTATGTGCATATACATATATGTACAAATACATATATACAACACATACACACATGATGAGAGCTATGCACATAAAATAGAATAAAATTTCCTTTCTTGAATATTCCTAAAATTGCTCTTGGCCCCGATACTTTGAATTTGGGATAAAGTGCACAGTTGACTGACATGATTTTCTTTTGCTGCATCACTCACTCAAATCTTGGGTTTTGTTTCTAGCTAGTCAAATGAAAATTAATTTTCTAAATGTTTCTTTCAAAACAGTTATATTCAAAGACCAGATCTACGTTTTTGCAAGTTACTACAGACCAGGAATCCACCAAACAATATCAAATGTAAAGCTGATTTCTTTTCACGGAAGAATAAATGAAACTTTCTGATGCAAGGTTTTATTTTTGTGTCTGTTCTCTAGGATATCTGATTAAATTGGGACTTAGAGACTGTTCTCCATTACTGGTCATTCAGTATTGAAGGAGTTTATGTTAAGAGTGAAGACACATGGGTTATTTTTTTATTTCTAATTTTCTCAGGATATGTATTAGGTGTTTCTTCAATTTACATGTTGTTAACTAATAAGCTTTATTTCTATGTCTCATTTAAAATGACAATTAAGTCAAATCAGATGCTAACAGAAATAAGATGCATTTTATGTAAGAGTGCTGGAGAAGCTAGAAATATAATAAAAAAGTACTATAAATAGGACTCAAACCAGCAGTTTGATTGAACTTATTCTTTCAATTAACTTTGATGATTTAAAAAAAATCAGAAGTAGAAGTTTCAATAATGATTCTCTTGTTGCTCTTTTGGACTGTATAACTTCTTTAAATAAATGCTATGCATTGAAATTTGAATGTGTCTACATTATTTCATGATCAGCCTTCCTCACCACAACAGCTCCAGTAAGTTTTCATTTTCAACACTCTGGGCCAACGTTAAGCACTTAAGTAAGTATCAGGTTTTTCACTATATATGGTTTGGGGGCTTTGTTTTTCTAGCTTTTAAAATCTGACAATTTCCAATTAAAATACTTTCTTTTGAATTGATTCATTTTCTAGCCTCTAAATTAATTTATGATCACTTGCCTTTAATGTAGAATATTTACTATTGGATAACGTATTCTTACTATAGAAACAATATTAAATTATATTATAAAGTTATACACCGCTTGTCTTAGTTACTGTTGTCTTTAAGAGATGAAATAGCATGGATCAAAAAAACTTGTAAAGGGAAGCAATTAACTGGGAGTCTGCTTACAGTTTCAGAGAGTTAGTATATTATCATCATGGAGGAGAGCTTGGTGGCAGGAAGCCTGTCATAAGAACATTACAACCTGATTTATATTCTGATTCCCAACAGCAGACACAGAAGGAGGCTAGGCTTGGCATAACCTCTGGAGCCTCAAATCCCACATACAGTGCCATGCCTGCTCCAACCAAGTAACATCAGCAGTGACTAGGTCATACTTCCTAATCCTTCCCAAACAGCTCCAGTCCCTGGAGACCAATCATACAATGTGTGATCCTATGTGTACCATTCTCATTCAAACCCACACACTCATCAAATTTTTCATTCAACTTATCTATTAAACAACCACAAATGATGTATAAGACCCAATACAAAAGCTACTGAAATGCTCCTGGAAGCTGTTGAAGAAAGGTTTATCTGTGAGCATTGAGTATGTGAGTCAGACAGAAACTAGAAATTCTAACCAAAATGGCCGAAGTGTAAAGATAAAAGTAATAACTTGCACAAATTATCATATTGAATATAGACAATATAGAATGAAATTTCAAACTATCTTTATTTATATGTGCTGCTCATTTTTACAATACTCTCTTTTTACCTGCTCAGTAATTCTTTCTGATGGGAAACAACAAGTCAATTCAGAGAGAAACATTATATGTTCCAACACACACTTATTGCTCTCCACGTGTCAGCCTTTCAAATATAACTAGGAAAGAGCATCAAGCAACACTGGCCCTTGGCTTTTAAGGGAGAAGTATATGTGAAAGTTAAATGGCAATCAATAAAAATTCTGTTTTAATGGCATTTACCATCTATAAAATCTGGAAATTCAGAAAAATGGATTTAGAACATAATTTAAAACTAGATTCTGGGGGCTAGTGAGATGGCTCAGTGGGTAAGAGCACCCGACTGCTCTTCCGAAGGTCCAGAATTCAAATCCCAGCAATCACATGGTGGCTCACAACCATCCGTAACGAGATCTGACTCCCTCTTCTGGAGTGTCTGAAAACAGCTACAGTGTACTTACATATAATCAATAAATAAATCTTTAAAAAAAAAACTAGATTCTGGTTTATAATACAACAAACCTGATTTTAAAAATATCACCTTAAAAACATAGTAGAAATGAAACTAAGTACACCTATGGGTCTTTAGCCATATTAAAAACTTGCCTTTTTATAAATAACATAAATAGGAAAGTGTGTATTATGGGATGTTTTCTAGAAAAAAACATCATCTATATGGTGACACAATAACTTTTAGCCCACACAGCTGAAATAAATTAACAGTAACATGGGAGGCTTCACCAGCTCACCCATTTCCTTCATTCCTTGATCCAATAAGGAGAAAAAAAATGCTTGTTGTGCTAGCTGGTTTTGTATGTCAACCAGACATCAGCTGGAGTTATCACAGAGAAAGGAGCCTCTCTTGAGGAAATGCCTCCATGAGATCCAGCTGTAAGGCATTTTCTCAATTAGTGATCAAGGTGGGAGGGTCCATTGTAGGTGGAGCCATCCCTGGTCTGATAGTCCTGTGTTCTATAAGAAAGCAAGGTGAAAAAGCCAGGGAAGGCAAGCCAGTAAGCAGCATCCCTGCATGGCTTCTGCATCAGCTCCTGCCTCTAAATTTCTACCCTGTGTGAGTTCCTGTTCTGACTTTCTTTAGTAATGGATAGTGTGGAAGTATAAGCTAAATAAACCCTTCCTCTTCAACTTGCTTCTAGGTCATGACGTTTTGTGCAGGAATAGAAACCCTGACTAAGACACTTATTATCTGAGAAGCTCATTTCTCTACCTAAAAACCTATGAGTAATATTTGAATTTAGAGCCAATTTTCTGACATTCATAGTAAAGTGTGAAAATATATCCTATCTCTTGAGTGATTTCCAAAGTATTCATTTAACCTAATCGAGAGGCTATAGATGAATTCATCCTGAGGCAGAGCAGTTTTATTTTGAAAGGTAACTGCCTCAGGAATGTAGCAGTTTTGACCTTCAGGCAAAGAAGCTTATTGAATAACTGCAGCATTCAGGACTATCAGTGATTATTTTTCTGTCATGATTACCCATTAAAATAAATAGCAAATAGTTTTGAAGTTCCGGGGTCACGATAATGGTACCAATTTAGGGTAGCATACAGCAGGAGCTACAAAAGATAATGGCCACAAATAAGACAAACAAACTACTATCTACTGCTGGAAACAAAAAGCATTGCATTTTAGAAACTGAATTCCAAGCTTTGAGACCCAATAAGCTCATTTGAGTCAATATTTATTTAACTATTTTACAACATTGGATTACCAGGTAGGTAAGTTGTAAATGATTTTCTTACTAATGATTGATTTGGGAAGGGCAATCTCATGGGGGGAGGTGTCCATAACTCAGCAGATGTTTCTGGGTTGTTACTAGGAGTAGGGTAACACTGCTACATATGTTATCATGTGGTTTTCTGATTGTAGAAGGCATTTGATCTTTAGGATTGAAAGGCCATTGAGTACTCACAGCTTACGAGGCCATTTTATGGCAACACAATAACAGTACAAGTGCTAGATAATTTCTCTAGCGTTCTTAAACCAAATGGCTTATTGATAATTTTCAAGCAACTAAAATACTATTACTAACAAACTTTTAAAGGATCAAGTACAAATGGTTAAAAGCCATCTTAGGTCTGAAATTTGCTTTTATTTCTTCATTCTTGTATTCATTAGCTTTATATCCTGAGGACAGCTACTTCTCCCTTCTTTCTTCCCAGTCCCATCCTCACAACCCCCTTCCACATTACCTTTTTATCTTCCCTCCATAGGCATCAACTTGCCCTACATATCAAGTCATAACAGGACTAAGAGCTTATCAAATCAGTCCAGCTAGGGGAAGGGGATCCAAAAGTAGGCAACAGAAGAAGAGATAGCCCCTGCTCCAATTGTTAGGGGATCAGCATGAAGACCCAGCTGTATATCTGATACAAATATTTAGAGGGCCTAGGTCAAGCACATTGCATGTTCTTTGGTTGGTGGTTCAGTCTGTGAGCCCCCATAGTCCTAAGATAGTTTACTTTATAGGTCTTCTTGTGGAGTTCTTGACATCTCTGACTCTCTCAATCCTCTAACAAACTCTTGCACAAGATTGCTCAGGCTCTGCCTCATGTTTGGCTGTGGGTCTCTATATCTATTTCCACCAGTTTCTGGATGAACTCTCTTGGAAGACATTTATGCTAGACTCCTGTCTGCAAGCAAAGAGGAATATCATTGATAGTACCAGGCATGGCTCTTTCTCATGGGGTGGGTTTCAAATTGGGCCAGTCATTGACTCACTGTTCCCTCAATCTTTGCTCCATCTTTATCCCTGTGCATCTTATAAACAGAACAAATTTTGGGTCAAAGGTTTTATGCATGGATTGGTTTCCCTCTGTTTCCACTGGAAGTCCCACCTGGCTATAGGAGGTTGACACTTCACTCTATATATGCCAAGATTCTAGGAGTCTTAGCTAGGTTCACTTCCATAGACTCCTGGAATTCTCCCCAGCCACTAGTTCCATGTTTATCTCTTGTTCCAAAGATGACCATGAACAGATTTCCATTCTCTCGCCCAGCCCTTTCCTGCCTAACTCCCGACACCGTATCCCATCTCTTTCCCCTTGTTACCCTCTCTGCTTCCCAGTTCTCTTCATACATCCATCTCTGATGTCCACTTTTCTTCTTCTTCTAAGTAATATTCAATTGTCCTTGGGCCCTCTTTATTACTATCTCTCGGTCTATGGACCGTAGGGTTGCTATCCTATCTTTTATGACTAATATGCACTTATAAGTAATTATATACCTTGCATGTCTTTCTGAGACTGGGCTACCTCACTCACTCACTGTCGAGGACAGATGTTTAAAAGTCAGTCTTTAGAACTGAAATTAGCATTGTTTGAACATATAGTTCCATTAGTGAATATACAATTTCTATTTTAAATCTGACAAATATGTTTATCAAGGTAAGATCATTTGGCTAAACAACCTCACAGAACTTCAATAAATGGAAAATTATATTATTTTCTATGGATTTTACGAAGTAATTTTTACAACATTATAAATTATATTATTATATTAAGGAAATTATGTATAAATTACCAAAGCCCCTAGTATCTGCATTTCTCAATTGAAACAATTCATGAAATCCACTAATAAAATCTATTTGTGGAATTGTTCACATTATTTTACAATATAAACTCGGTTAGTTTTAATAATGTGACAAAAAAAGTCTTAAATTTATTTTATCAATTAAAAATGAACTCCTCAAAAAAAAAAAAATCCCAACCGGGTCAGGAGTGGTGGCACATGCCTTTAATCCCAGCACTTGGGAGGCAGAGGTGGGGGAATTTCTGAGTTTGAGGCCAGCCTGGTCTACAAAGTGAGTTCCAGGACAGCCAGGGCTATACAGAGAAACCCTGTCTTGAAAAAAAAACCAAAACCAAAACAAAACAAAGAAAAAAAAACATTTCATAATATAGACACACTCCTGATATATTTTCTATTTCTTTATTAAAAAGAGTTCCTTTTCTCATACAATATAACCTTATGATAATTTCCTTTTCATCCACTCCCAGTTCCTCTATACTTCCCTTCTAGGTAAATATACTCCATTTCTGTTTATCATTACAAATGACAGCCTTCTGAGAGATTAGAACCATATTTGACAAAATACAATAGAAGATGAAACAAAACTGTCTTATTGAAATAAGCACAGCCATCTTACCAAAATCAATCTACAGATTCAATGCAATCCCCATCAAAATTGCAACTCAATTCTTCACAGAATTACAAAGAACAATTTGCAAATTCATCTGGAACAAAAAAGAAAAATCTCAGGATAGACAAAGGACACTATCAATAGAACAAAACAGCAAACAACAGATTGGGACAAGATTTTACCAACCATATTTTGGATATTACTCCTCTTTTGGATGTAGGGTTGGTTGGTACCAAACAAAGAATTCTCAACTGAAGAATACCAAATGACTGAGAAGAACCTAAAGAAATATTCAACATCCTTAGTAATCAGAGAAATCCATATTAAAACCACCCTGAGATTCTACCTCACACCAGACAGAATGGCTAAGAACAAAACTCAGGTGACATAAGATGCTGGTGAGGATGTGGAGAAACAGGAACACTCCTCCATATTTGGTGGAATTGCAAGCTGGTACAACCATTCTAGAAATCAGTCTGGTGGTTCCTCAGAAAATTGGACATAGAATTACCTGAGGACTCAACTATACCACTCTTGGGCATATAACCAAAAGATTCTCCAACATATAACAAGGATGCATGCTCCACCATGTTTATAGCAGCTTTATTTATAATAGCCTAAAGCTGGAAAGAACCCAGATGTCCTTCAACAGAGGAATGGATACAGAAAATGTGGTACATTTGCACAACAAAGTACTACTCAGCTATTAACAATGACTCCGTGAAATTCTTAGGCAAATGGGTGGAACTAGAAAATATCATCCTGTGTGTGGAAGCCCCATCACAAAAGAACACACATGGTTTGCATTCACTGATAAGTGGATATTAGCCCAGAAGCACAGAGTACCCAAAATACAATTCACAGAGCACATGAAACTCAAGAAGATATAAGACCAAATTGTGTATACTTCTGTTACTCTGTTTTGATTGTTTTTGTTACTCTTAGAAAAGGTGTGATCACAGTCAGCTATTGGATGGAGCACAGGGCCCCCATTGGAGGAGCTAGAGAAAGTACCCAAGGAGCTAAAGGGATCTGCAACCCTATAGGTAGAACAACATTATGAACTAACCAGTACCCCTGAGCTCTTGACTCTAGCTGCATATGTATCAAAAGATGGCCTAGTCGGCCATCACTGTAAAGAGAGGCCCATTGGACATGCAAACTTTATATGCCCCAGTACAGGGGAATGCCAGGGCCAAAAAATGGGAATGGGTGGGTAGGGGAGTGGGGGGGGGGTATGGGGGACTTTTGGGATAGCATTCTAAATATAATTGAGGAAAATACGTAATAATAAAAATATTTTTTAAAAAAAGAAGAGGTGTAACAAAAACAATCATGGCAGGAGATACAGAAACAAAGTGTGGAGCAGAGACTTAAGGAAATGCCATCCAGAGAATTCCACTGTATACAGGATGAATGATCCATTCCATATACAGTCACCAAACCTAGAAACTGTAGTGGATGCTAAGAAGTGCTTGCTGACAAGAGTCTGATATATCTGCCTCCTGAGAGGCTCTGACAGAGCCTGACAAATACAGAGGTGGATGCTTGCAGCCAACCATTGTACTGAGCACAGGGTCCCCAATTGAGGAATTAGAGAAAAGACTGAAGGAGCTAAAGGGGTTTGCCCCAGTAGGAGGAGCAACAATATCAAACAACCAATCCCCTACCCCCAGAGCTCATGGGGACTAAACCACCAACCAAAGAGTACACATGGAGGGACCCATGTCTCCACCTGCATATGTAGCAGAGGATGGCCTTGTTGGACATCAATGAGAGGAGTGGACCTTGATTCTGTGAAGGCTTTATGCCCCAGTGTAGGGGATTCAACCTTCTCCCAGCCTTGAGCAGGCTAAATGGACCTTAAGTGTTTGCCAAATTTGGACCTTAAAGCCCCAGGTGGACTAAATTTCCTACAGAAGTAGACTGCCTACTGAACTTGCTTTACAATCAATTCATCTGAAACAAAGGATGGGCCTGTGGGCTCTCCCTATGTAAATGCAGTGCTAACTATTAAACTTTGAACCTTGATCAGAAACCTTTGTTGTAGTTTCATCTGTCTCCTGCCCACTGTCCCTTTTCATTTTCAGCCTCCCTTTCAGGTACCCAGTTCATCCATGGCACTGGACAGCTACAGGGGAATGCCAGGACTGGGAAGTAGGAGTGGGTGTGTGGGGAAACATCCTCATATAAGCAGGGGAGGCAGGTGGGATAGGGGTTTTTCTACAGGAAAAAAAAAAAAACAAAACAGGAAAGTCCTT
Organism: Mus musculus; assembly: GCF_000001635.26. NCBI lineage: Eukaryota > Metazoa > Chordata > Mammalia > Rodentia > Muridae > Mus > Mus musculus. The sequence continues at coordinate 20,263,288 of NC_000081.6, forward strand.
ACATCTAGTTATATATAGAGGGTAAACTAAATTTTCATTGTTGTCATGGCTCCAGCTGCATATGTAGCAGAGGATGGACCAGTCAGTCATCAATGGGAGGAAAGGCCCTAGGTCCTGTGAAGGCTCTATACCTCATTGTATGGGAATGTCTGGGCCAGAAATTAGGAGTGGGTGGTTTGGTGAGCAGGGGAAGGGGGAGAGAGTATAGGGGATTTTTGGAGGGGAAACTGGACTGGGAAAAGAGATAACATTTGAAATGTATATAATGAAAATATCTAATAAAAATGGCAAAGGCAGAATAAAAAATTATCTACATCTTACTTAGATGTACATTTAATGATAAGTAAATATATTGTGCATTTTAATATAAAAAATAGATTGCTATAAATATGCTATTTATCAGGATCACTTATATGTTAATACATTAAGTTATACCATATTAAATTTCATGTCTACAATCTTGAGAATTCTCTCATCACTGAAAGGCAATTTTGGAATATTTGAGTTTCACTTTATGATAAATATGATAAATTTATAAGATAAAAATCTTTCTAAAATATTTCCTACTGTATTTAAATGGTTGGGTATGTGTGAATTTTACATGGACTAATATGTGGAGATTGTGATAAATCAAAACAACTATATAGCTATAAACATGAGTGATGTATGATATATATGTAGGTTTATGAGTGTGTTTCTCCTTCCTGTCTCATTATAAGTACACACTAGGATTACAAATACTTGCATTATTTGTCTAACACTAATAAGTGCTACAAAATTTACATAGAAACCAAATTTAGTGTCCTGCCAACAAACATTTTACCCACTGAGACATATTGCTCCCCAAATACTCTAACTAACTATCTATCTATCTATCTATCTATCTATCTATCTATCTATCTATCTTTTGATCTCCAGGTATGTTATACCATGCATATGTATGCATGTGTATCTAAACACATACACACACATATATGTAAAAACTCTACATATGATATATATATATATATATATATATACATACAATTTAATATATGTATACAATAATAATTAATAGAAAATGTACCGTAAAGGAGAGTGGAAATGATAACAGAAGAAAAGGAGAAAGGGTAATATATTATCAACCCTCTAGCCCCCCAAAACAAATTAAAAACAAGGAAAGGAAAGTCAGCATACACCACGAGTATATTTTGTAACATGTAAAAAGCTATACATTCAATCTCTAGTATCATATATTAGATATTTAAATAAATAGATTGCAAAACAATTTCCTGACAGTTAATTCTCTTCCTTTCTTTTGCTTCACTCCATTGCTCCCCCTTTTGTCTACAGATGCATCTGAGTAACTGAAAATGGCAGCAAGTATTCTCCTTTATTAGTATTATTAACTAATTAACTTAATTTACATCTGGGTCACAGCTTCCCTTCCCTACCCTTCTGCTATTCCCTCCTTCTCAATTCACTTGAACCTGTCCACTCCTCCTCTTCTCCCTTTCTCCTCAGAAAAGGGGAGGCTTCTTCTTTAGAAGTCTTGAATCTCACTGAGAAGGGGTCATGAAATAGACACTAGGGGTGATTAATGGAGTGGACTGGGTAGAGAAGAGGGTGGGGTTAGGAATACGAGGCATAAAATGGACCTAGTACAGAGGGAGAGAGTACTTCAGGAGACAACTAGAATAAGGGCAGGGGGATATTTGGGAAGTGCTACTATCCTAGGGCAATGGAAACGCCCAGGAATCTATGAAGGTAACACTAAATAAGACCCCCAGCAATGGGGATCCAGACATCGACTGTAACCAGAAAGTAACATTCTCATTTCAATGCACTGGACGTTTAAATAACAACACAGGGAGAAAAAGTATATTTTTTTATTTGTAGAAATATGATGATCATCTATGGTCTTTTGTCTTTATTCTGTTCATCTCACAAAGATAACAGCATATTTACTGACTGTGGAAATGAAGTGATGACAAAGCTGTCACAAAATTTCTAGGAAGCTGATGATAAATGCAAAGGCAGGCCAGTGAGCATAGAAGAATAAGAACTGTTTTTTTTCTAAAAGATTACAGATAATGACACAAAGCATATATTGTATCTATTATAATGATCAAAAAAATTCAGCAATGGTCAAGTAAATATTTGTTTTACAATTTGGTGTTTTGATAGCTATTCATTAAATTCCACAATGGGGTAATTTGTCACATAGTCAATTTTAATTAAAACATCTGTTCACACTCCAAGGTATGCTGTGAATAATTAGCCTGCTTTCATGGCTTTTGTGCATGTGTATTTTTAAATTGAAGAAGCTCATTAGGCATAACACTATCCTAATTTGTTCAAATTAATTACTACTTATTAAATATTCAAAATGGGCTACCATGAGCAATGTTATCCAGAGATCAAATAGCTAGCATGAGGATGTTTTCCTAATACGTAAGCAGCATACTGTGTGTGTACACCTCATCACCAGGCCTTTTATCCCTGGGCGCTTTCCCTAGGAGATTATGGCATCTTAATTCCATCAGAAAATACATCAGAAAATTATTTTATAATATCTTAGATTGTTTTTGGAGACTTCGACATACAGGTAAGGACGTATACAAGGATAGTTTCATGTTAGTTATTATAATTTCAAATGTTAAAATAATGTTTTCACAGCCAAACTTCTATTAACTCGAAGAGTTCATTATAACTTCTCTGAAAATAATGGTTTTTCTATAATGATAGAGAAGATACAAATGTACATGTAATTGAATCTAAATTATTTTTCAATAGTGCATTCTAGTAGAATATCTCCTATAATGAGTAATAACTTAATTTACTAAAGTTATTTTACATTATAAAATTAAGAAAAGAAAATAAAACTATATCTGAGTCAAGTCACTATTTCTGTTTCTGGGGTGATACTATATTCTTGAAACCCATTCATCTAGCTTATAAGACCCAAGAGAAAATGGGGTGGGGCTAGATCCTCTTCACCTTGAGAAGTAAGCCAATGAAAATGATATGCATTTCTGATTTCATGCCAAGAGTCTGTGATGACGACTTCGTTGTTGGGCATTTCCTATTCTTGGGGTAAGAAGTATGAGTGGGGAGAATGAATTTTTGCTCTCTCCTTACCTTTGATTTTGATCACTGGCATTGACCTTAAATGGAAGCATCTTGCCTTGTTCGTTGGTTATTTAGGTAAGGAGCTGAATCCAAAATAAACTTCTTTAGTATGTTATAACAGTGTCATTGGATCCAAAATTCCTCCTCTGTCCTCGCAACACTTTCTAAACTTAATGATTTTTCTTGATTTATAAATACCCCCAGCTGAGTTGATTTAGTCTTGGAAGGATATATATGTGGTTTAGAATGGCCACTTGAGATTGGATAGTTTATCAGAGATCTTGTCATTACCAAAAATTGATTTCCCTCTCCCAGCAGCCATTAGTTCCTTGTAGCTCTTCATATGGGACCTTGTGAGTTTTTCTACCTTTATATGAGTGATAATAGCCATTGAAGTTGCACAGGTCTTGTTTAAGTGAATATATTGTTAAGATTTCATGACTGCTACTCCAGTCATGTATAAAAGGCACTATCTACTGGAAAACATCCTGTTCCTCTCTTACAACCTTTTTGCCTCTTCTGGGATGTTCATTCATCTGTAGATGTGAATAAGTTCTTTTATAAAAGGAGTTACAGAGTTTGGAGCTGAGACGAAAGGATGGACCATCTAGAGACTGCCATATCCGGGGATCCATCCCATAATCAGCCTCCAAACGCTGACACCATTGCATACACTAGCAAGATTTTGCTGAAAGGACCCAGATATAGCTGTCTCTTGTGAGACTATGCCGGGGCCTAGCAAACACAGAAGTGGATGTTCACAGTCAGCTATTGGATGGATCACAGGGCCCCCAATGGAGGAGCTAGAGAAAGTACCCAAGGAGCTGAAGGGATCTGCAATCCTATAGGTGGAACAACAATATGAACTACCCAGTACCCCCCAGAGCTCATGTCTCTAGCTGCATATGTATCAGAAGATGGCCTAGTCGGCCATCAGTGGAAAGAGAGGCCCATTGGTCGTGCAAACTTTATCTGCCTCAGTACAGGGGAGGCCAGGGCCAAGAAGTGGGAGTAGGTGGGTGGGGGAGCGGGTGGGGGACTTTTGGGATAGCATTGGAAATGTAAATGAAATAAATACTTAATTAAAAAAAAACCAAAAACAAACAACAACAACAACAACAAAGAAGGAGACATTGGGGATTAGTACCATAGAGTCAGTTTTCTTTGCATTTTAACCATTTATGAATTTCTGTAATCTCTGTTTACTGCAAAAGGAAGCTTCTTGAATATGAGTGGCCGCAAGGAAAGGTATTTGGAGTGCAGTTGGGAATTATGTTGGTTTTAGTACTTGAATAGTATTTAGTCTGTTCTCTTGTAGAGTGCACCTTAGACATGGGTAGTTGCCTAGGTTTATAGTACAAGATTTTATTTCCCTCCTATTCATAAGGCCCTAAGTCCAATTATGTAGGTTTTTTTTTTTTTTTTACCTCAGAGACATAAATGCTACTATCATACCCTTGGATATATCTTGTGCTATTGTGGTTCATATGTATCACAGTTTATTAGGAATTTCAGGTGCCTTTTTTTTTTTTCCTGCCAGTTGGTACAAATACTTTAGGTATGATGGCACCTAGTTCCTGGTGGGTGGCTTCAAGATGAGTTGCATTTTGATTTTTGCAAGTCCTGTGTTTTTAGTATATTGTATCTTCATAAATCGTGTCTTACAAGGTAGACAAATGAGTGTGGTTCAATAGTATGGTATCACCACACAAATAATTACTGGAATCTGATATGTTTCTTGTGTTCTATTAATTTTATAGTAAAAATGAACTTTAATAAAGTAAGTACTTATTTGTTGTAAGAGACATTCTTCTAGAATGCATGTTTGAAATGAAATTTAGATTCAATTATATGTAAACCTTTATACTAGGACAGAGAATTCTCAATCATACTGTAGAGATATTGAGAAAATGGTTTGTTTTTATTTATTTTATTTATTTTTTTGTAGTATAGAACAGAGTTTATTCAGGATGTGGGGAGGGGAGTTGAGAAGTTGAGAGGGTAGTAGAGACAGAGAAAGGCAGAGAGAGAGAGAGAGAGAGAGAGAGAGAGAGAGAGAGAGAAGCTGGCCATGAGCACATGGAGAGAGGGAGGAGGGAATGTGGAGGGAAGGGGTAAGGGACTAGAGGACAGAGAGGGAGCAGGAAGACAAGAGAGCAAGAGCCAATGTTTTTTAAATTGTATGTTTTATATTAGGATACTCATTAGCTTATATAGATGGCAAACTCTTGAACTGAGTAATTTTATTTCACTCCAAAATTTGTTCTCTATGCATTTGAAGGTAGAATCATTTATGATTTTTTCAAAATTTTTATTAGATAGTTTCTTCATTTACATTTCAAATTCTATCCTGAAAGTGCCTCCCCACACCCTGCTCCCCTACCCAACCACAACCACTTCTTGGCCCTGACATTCTCCTGTGCTAGGGCATATAAAGTTTGCAAGACCAATGAGCCTCTCTTCCCAAGGATGGCCGACTAGGTCATCTTCTGCTACACAGTTATCTATTGGATGGAACACAGGGCCCCCAATGGAGGAGCTAGAGAAAGTAACCAAGGAGCTGAAGGGTTCTGCAACCCTATAGGTGGAACAACAATATGAACTAACCAGTACCCCCAGAGCTCATGTCTCTTATGAAGTTTTACTCCATTCTACTTGAACAAATAACTTAGAACCCTACATGTATAAATGTGTAAACAAAATATACAAATCAAATATTAATTGATAGTAAAGCATAAGGATATTGATTTTAATATGGTCTGTGGCATACAGATAATTTTACTATTTGTATGATGGTACCTATGAAGGAGGCTGAGGTGGCTGATCTATGGAATGGACAAATATGGCTATAGAGGCAAAAATGTAAAAATGGAATTACAAAATAATAAGAAAAAATATTACTGATGAATACCTTTTAAATGTTTTCATTTCTGACATATTCCATAGTAAAATTGTTAGTTTGCCTACTGCTTTCCTCATGGGTACTAAAAGTGACAATTGGTTTTTATTTTTTTAGGAGGGATGAGACAGTGTTTCTTTTATAAATGTCCAGAGAATTGTTTCTTTGAGTTTCTCACTTTCTCTTTTTTAACCTTTAAAGCTAAGTGCATTGTAAAATGTTGCTACGATGGAATCATCTTCTAATATTGGATTAAATCTGCTTTTTTGTGGGAACAATTAAATTTCATTTTTAATGACAGTAATGAGATGAATGTAGTCCATATTTACCTAAAAGAATCATATCTTGACTGTTAAAATATCTTGACTGATACTATGAGAAAGAACATTGAGACAACAATTTCTTTTACACTAGTTTTTATATGAGGACATTTTGTAGCTAATATTGATGGATGACACAGTCTAATAGTAGATAACTTTAATTCACCCCAAATTTTCTCTCTATGCACTTGAAGTTAGAGCTACTTATGAATGTTTACCCCATTGAAATACCTTGACTGATAATTAGAAAGAAATCACGCTTAATATTTTTTTGACATGATCAGGTTTTTTTTTAAATTAGCTATTTATTTCATTTATATTTCCAATGCTATTCCAAAAGTCCCCCACCCGCTCCCCCACCCATTCCCCTATGCACTGACTCCCACTTCTTGGCCCTGGCATTCCCCTGTATTGAGGTATATAAAGTTTGCAATGGGCCTATCTTGCCACTGATGGTCGACTAGGCCATCTTCTTATACATATGCAGCTACAGACACGAGCTCTGGGGGTTACTGGGTAGTTCATATTGTTGTTCCACCTACAGGATTGCAGATCCCTTTAGCTCCTTGGTTACTTTCTCTAGCTCCTTCATTGGGGGCCCTGTGATCCATCCAATAGCTGACTGTGAGCATCCACTTCTGTGTTTGCTAGGCCCCGGCATAGTCTCACAAGAGACAGCTATATCTGGGTCCTTTCAGCAAAATCTTGCTAGTGCATGCAATGGTGTCAGCATTTGCAGGCTGATTATGGGATGGATCCCCGGATATGGCAGTCTCTAGATGGTCCATCTTTTTATCTCAGCTCCAAACTGTGTCTCTGTAACTCCTTCCATGGGTGTTTTGTTCCCAATTCTAAGAAGGGGCGAAGTGTCCACACTTTGGTCTTCGTTCTTCTTGAGTTTCATGTGTTTGGCAAATTGTATCTTATATCTTGGATATTCTAATTTTAAGAGCTAATATCCACTTATCAGTGAGTATATATTGTGTGAGTTCTTTTGTGATTGGGTTACCTCACTCAGGATAATGCCCTCCAGGTCCATCCATTTGCCTAGGAATTTCATAAACTCATTCTTTTTAATAGCTGAGTAGTACTCCACTGTGTACATGTACCACAATTTCTGTATCCATTCCTCTGTTGAGGGGCATCTGGGTTGTTTTCAGCTTCTGGCTATTATGAATAAGGCTGCTGTGAACATAGTGGAGCATGTGTCCTTCTTACTGGTTAGAACATTTTCTGGATATATGCTCAGGAGAGGTATTGCGGGATCCTCCAGTGGTACTATGTCCAATTTTCTGAGGAACCGCCAGACTGATTTCCAGAGTGGTTGTACAAGCTTGCAATCCCACCAACAATGGAGGAGTGTTCCTCTTTCTCCACATCCTCGCCAGCATCTGCTGTCACTTGAATATTTGATCATAGCCATTCTGACTAGTATGAGGTGGAATCTCAGGGTTGTTTTGATTTGCATTTCCCTGATGATTAAGGATGTTGAATATTTTTTCAGGTCCTTCTCAGCCATTCAGTATTCCTCAGGTGAGAGTTCTTTGTTTAGCTCTGAGCCCCATTTTTAATGGGGTTATTTGATTTTCTGGAGTCCACCTTCTTGAGTTCTTTATATATATTGGATATTAGTCCCCTATCTGATTTAGGATAGATAAAGGTCCTTTCCCAATCTATTGGTAGCCTTTATGTCTTATTGACAGTGTCTTTTGACTTGCAGAAGCTTTGCAATTTTATGAGGTCCCATTTGTCGATTCTTGATCTTACAGCACAAGCCATTGCTGTTCTATTTAGGAATTTTTCCCCTGTACACATATCTTTGAGGCTTTTCCCTACTTTCTCCTCTATAAGTTTCAGTGTCTCTGATTTTATGTGGAGTTCCTTAATCCAGTTAGATTTGACCTTAGTACAAGGATATAGGAATGGATCAATTCACAGTCTTCTACATGATAACCACCAGTTTGCTAGCACCATTTGTTGAAAATGCTGTCTTTTTTCCACTTGATGGTTTTTGCTCCCTTGTCAAAGATCAAGTGACCATAGGTGTGTGGGTTCATTTCTGGGTCTTCAATTCTATTCCATTGGTCTACTTGTCTGTCGCTATACCAGAACCACGCAGTTTTTTATCACAATTGCTCTGTAGTACAGCTTTAGGTCAGGCATGATGATTCTACCAGAGGTTCTTTTATCCTTGAGAAAAGTTTTTGCTATCCTATGTTTTTTTTTCTTATTGCAGATGAATTTGCCGATTGCCCTTTCTAATTCATTGAAGAATTGAGTTGGAAATTTGATGGGGATTGAATTGAATCTGTGGATTGCTTTTGGCAAGATAGCCATTTTTACTATATTGATCCTGCCAATCCATGAGCATGGGAGATCTTTCCATTTCTGAGATCCTCTTTAATTTCTTTCTTCAGAGACTTGAAGTTCTTATCATGCAGATCTTTCACTTCCTTAGTTAGAGTCACGCCAAGGTATTTTATATTATTTGTGACTATTGAGAAGGGTGTTGTTTCTCTACTTTCATTCTCAGCCTGTTTATTCTTTGTATAGAGAAAGGCCATTGACTTGTTTGACTTAATTTTATATCCAGCTACTTCATTGAAGCTGTTTATCAGGTTTAGGAGTTCTCTGGTGGAATTTTTAGAGTCACTTATATATACTATAATATCATCTGCAAAAAGGGATATGTTGACTTCTTCCTTTCCAATTTGAATCCCCTTGATCTCCTTTTGTTGTCGAATTGCTCTGGCTAGGATTTCCAGGAGACTGTTGAATAGGTAGGGAGAAAGTAGGCAGCCTTTTCTAGTCCCTGATTTAATAGGATTGCTTCCAGCTTCTCGCTATTCAGTTTGATGTTGGCTACTGGTTTGCTGTAGACTGTTTTTATCATGTTTAGGTGTGGCCCTTGAATTCTTGACCTTTCCAAGACTTTTATCATGAATGGGTGTTGGATTTTGTCAAATGCTTTCTCAGCATCTAAGGAGATGATCATGTGGTTTTTGTCTTTGATTTTGTTTATATACTGGATTGCGTTGATGGATTTCCATATATTGAACCATCTCTGCATCCCTGGGATGAACCCTATTTGGTCATGATGGATGATTGTTTTGTTGAGATCTTGGTTTTGGTTAACGAGAACTTTTTTGAGGATTTTTGCATCTATATTCTTAAGGGAAATTGGTCTGAAGTTCTTTATCTTTGTTGGGTCTTTTTGTGGTTTAGGTATTAGAGTAATTGTGACTTCATAGAATGAGTTGGGTAGAGTACTTTCTGCTTCTATTTTGTGGAATAGTTTGTGAAGAACTGGGATTAGATCTTCTTTGAAGGTCTGATAGAACTCTGCACTAAACCCATCTGGTCCTGGGCTATTTTGGTTGGGAGACTATTAATGACTGCTTCTATTTCTTTAGGGGATATAGGACTGTTTAGATCATTAACCTGATCTTGATTTAACTTTGGTACCTGGTATCTGTCTAGAAACTTGTCTATTTCATGCAGGTTCTCCAGTTTTGTTGAGTATAGCCTTTTGTAGAGGTATCTGATTGTGTTTTGGGTTTCTTCAGGATCTGTTGTTATGTCTTCCTGTTCATTTCTGATTTTGTTAGTTAGGATGCTTTCCCGGTGCCCTCTAATGAGTCTGGCTAATGGTTTATCTCTCTTATCAATTTTCTGAAAGAACCACCTTCTCGTTTGTTTGATTCTTTGAATAGTTCTTCTTGTTTCCACTTGGTTGATTTCGCCCCTGATTTTGATTATTTACTGTTGTCTACTCCTCTTGGGTTAATTTGCTTCATTTTTTCTAGAGCTTGTAGGTGTTTTGTCAATCTGCTAGTGTGTGCTCTCTTGAGTTTCTTTTTGGGGGCACTCAGAGCTATGGGTTTTCCTCTTAGAAATGCTTTTGTTGTGTCCCATAAGTTTGGGTATGTTGTATCTTCCTTTTCATTAAACTCTAAAAAGTCCTTAATTTCTTTATTTATTCCTACCTTGACCAAGGTATCATTGAGAAGAGTGTTGTTCAGTTTCTACGTGAATTGTGGCTTTCCATTATTTATATTGTTATTGAAGATCAGCCTTAGTCCATGGTGATTTGATAGGATGCATGGGACAATTTCAATACTTTTGTATCTGTATAGGCTTGTTTTTTGAACAATTATGTGATCAATTTTGGAGAATGTACCTTGAGGTGCTGAGAAGAAGGTATATCCTTTTATTTTAGGATAAAATGTTCTGTAGATATCTGTTAGATCCATTTGTTACATAACTTCTGTTAGTTTTACTGTGTCCCTGTTTAGTTTCTATTTCTATGATCTGTCCATTGGTGAAAGTGGTGTGTTGAAGTCTCCCACTATTATTGTGTGAGGTGCAATATGTGCTTTGAGCTTTGCTAAAGCTTCTTTAATGAATGTGGCTGCCCTTTTATTTGGAGCATAGATATTCAGAATTAAGAGTTTATCTTGGAGGATTTTACCTTTGATGAGTATGAAGTGTCCCTCTTTGTCTTTTTTGATGACTTTGGGTTGTAAGTAGATTTTATTAGATATTAGGATGGCTACTCCAGCTTGTTTCTTCATACCATTTGCTTGGAAAATTGTTTTCCAGCCTTTCATTCTGAGGTAGTGTCAGTCTTTTTCCTTGAGATGGGTTTCCTGTAAGCAGTAAAATGTTGGGTCCTGTTTGTGTAGCCAGTCTGTTAGTCTATGTCTTTTTATTGGGGAGTTGAGTCCATTGATGTTAGGAGATATTAAGGAGAAGTAATTTTTGCTTCCTATTATTTTTGTTATTAACGTTGTTATTCTGTTCTTGTGGCTGTCTTTTTTAGGTTCGTTGAAGGATTACTTTCTTGTTTTTTTTTTTTTGTTGTTTTTGTTTTTTGTTTTTTTTTTTTTTTTTAGGACATATTTTCTGTCCTTGTATTGTTTGTGTTTTTTTTTGTTTTTTGTTTTTTGTTTTTTTTTCCCCATTATTATCCTTTGAAGGGCATGATTCGTGGAATAATAATGTGTGAATTTGGTTTGGTCATGGAATAATTTGTTTTCTCCATCTACAGTAATTGAAAGTTTGGCTGGGTATAGTAGCCTCTGCTGGCTTTTGTGTTCTCTTAGTGTCTGTATCACATCTGTCAGGATTTTCTGGCTTTCATAGTCTTTGCTGAAAAATCTGGTGTAATTCTGACAGGCTTGCCTTTATATGTTACTTGACTGTGGAGAGCCGTGAGCAATTGCCATCATGAGCCTCTGCTGTGCCTAACTGGTAAACAAGTAATGTGCACAGGTGCAAGAGTAAATTCGTGCCATGTCACTGCCCATCCCAGGGCGTAGTAGTGGGGTGATGCGTGAGCATCTAATCAGGAGCTGACATGTCACATGGAGGAGTATATAAGCAGCATCATTTTCCTTGTTCGTTGTTCTTCTTTCGCCTATGCAATCAATGCTCTCCCAATAAACGTGTGCAGAAGGATCCTGTTGCAGCATCATTCTTCCTGGCCAGTTGAGCACATGCAAGACATGGTGCCGAAACCTGGGACGAGAAACATCTTCAGGCACGAGTGAAGACCCCCTGCTACAGGGAGGATTCAGAACTGCATCACGGGGAACGGTGGTAATGAAGTGTTCCTGTAAAACAGACTGTTGAGAAGGATCCGTCATGGATTTAGAACTCTTCAGCTGGGGAACGGTGGTAATGAAGTGTTCCCGCAACACAGACTGTTGAGAAGGATTCAACTGCATGGATTCAGAACTCTTCACCTGGGGAACAGGGGTACCCGTAAGTAAAAGGAATTTAATGTGAGTCTCTGAGAGGTATGCTTTCTTACGCAGTAGGTCTGGTAATTGTCGCTGGGGTTGTGTTGCTTGCTTGCTTTCTTGGCCTTGATATTATTCTATTGCCTTAGTTTTTCATCACCCTAGACACGAGTGTATCTGCTGGGGGTAGCTCGGCAGACACATAAGATCATAAAGCAAGTGTAGATAAACTTGTGGATCGACCTTTGGGCTAAGAACCTCACGTAGGTAAGTGAGTACCTCAAGGATGCTTTATCCAGGACAAGAAATGTGAGCTAGCTGTTAAGGAAGGGCAACGACTTTTGCAGGAGCACCAGGGAAGCATATCAGAAACAGAGAGAAATGAAAAATAAGGCACGCGCAGAAAAATAAGTTTAAAAAAAAAGTTATTTTAGAGCTCTCCTAGGGACAGAAGAAAAATGGGAGGCGTCCTTCTCTGGCTCCTCTGGAGATATTTTTATCTTTGGATAGGATATCTGTGTCCCTTTGAGACCCCAAGTTTTATTCCCTGTCTGTCTATTGTCTGTTTTTGGTGTATGATTATTGTTTTGTGTTCTATGTTGAAAAATATAATTGGTTAAAACTTTATCTGCTGGCTGTCCATCCTTTAACTTGTTTGAAAAGCAGCCTCAATTTGCACAGTAGAAAGTGATAAAAGCACTGTGGCTGGGAGTCAGGTACAGCTGAAAAAGCCCTGCTGAGGGTCGATTGCAAATGGAGCTCTTAAAGGGGCAGGCAGCCGAATATAGACGGACCTTCTGTTCGGGGATTTGGAGAGAGATTAGATTCTCCTTGCTGGGATGTCCTATTTTCACTGATCAAGCTGAACTTGCAAAATCCAGCATGGGATAGAGATATGCTGCTTGATCAAGGTTGATTTGCACAACAACAGACAGGATATCCAGTGCAGGTATTTGAGCAGGTGAATCAGATTGCCATAAGGGTATGGAAATCATTGCCCACCAGTGTTGACAGTGTTGTAGAACTCCAGAGAGACAATGAGGCACTGAATCAGGTGAGAGAGTAGAGCTCTCAATTGGTTTGGGAGAGAGGGTCTGTTTGTGTTTCCTCAGGATCATCGACAACAGCTGCAGGTCCTGGAGAGGCTGACCAGAGCAATTCAGGGCAGGTGGAGCTGTAAGGATGTGGATGTTCCTGTGGCTGGAGGTGCTCCTGCTAGTGAAAACTGAAGAGCTCTGTGTTGCTGAAACCTATGCCGTTGACGAATTCGGGTGTTTCCTCAATTCTTTACATCTAACGCCAGATTTTAAGCCTTAATGGAACTCGAATAACATCCATCATTGTTGGCAATTTTACCTCTTGGCTTACCTCTGCTTTTTCTTACTTTAAGGAATGGGTGGGGGTAATTTTGTTTGCTGCTGCCATCTGCTCTGGACTTGTGTCCATGCTCTGGTTGGTCTGCAAGCTCAGAACGCAAAACAAAACAAAACCGTGACAAGGTCGTTATCACTCAAGCACTTGCAGCCATTGAACAAGGGGCCTCCCCTGAAACTTGGCTATCCATGATTAAGAATTAATTTACATCTGAGTTCTCTGCTCTTGCGCTCCTCGGTTATGCGGAAAATGAGAGAGACTCAACAATTAAAGCTCGCCCTAGGCCATATTCAGCTCTTGCACCCCTAGAGGCTAGACTCATTGCACAGGGATGAGTGAGTAGGTCGTTGACTCTTATAGATTGTTGGGCTAAGCACTGCATAGGAGTCGCTCAGAGGTTTGGGCACTCCTAGAAGACAAGTCGATTTGCCTGAGGGTTGAGTGTCCAAGTGTCCCTCCCCTAGGAAAAACTGCATGGGAGCAGGTCAGGGTTGCTCTGGGTAAAAGCCTGTGAGCCTAAGAGCTAATCCTGTACATGGCCCCTATTTCTGCACACCAGGGATTCGACCTCTATCTTCATCTATTAAAGAATGGCTTGCGTTTTAATAAAATAAAATGGGGGAGATGTGGAGAGCCATGAGCAATTGCCATCATGAGCCTCTGCTGTGCCTAACTGGTAAACAAGTAATGTGCGCAGGTGCAAGAGTAAATTCCTGCCAAGTCACTGCCCATCCCGGGGCGTAGTAGTGGGGTGATGAGTGAGCAGCTAATCAGGAGCTGACATGTCACATGGTGGGGTATATAAGCAGCATCATTTTCCTTGTTCGTTGTTCTTCTTTTGCCTATGCAATCAATGCTCTCCCAATAAATGTGTGCAGAAGGATCCTGTTGCAGCTTCGTTCTTCCTGGCCAGTTGAGCGCGTGCAAGACTTGACCTTTTTCCCTTACTGCTTTTAATATTCTATCTTTATTTAGTGCATTTGTTGTTCTGATTATTATGTGTTGGGAGGCATTTCTTTTGGAGTTCTGTAGGCTTCTTGTATGTTGATGGGCATCTCTTTCTTTAGGTATAGGAAGTTTTCTTCTATAATTTTGTTGAAGATATTTGCTGGCCCTTTGAGTTGAAAATCTTCTTTCTCATCTACTCCTATTATCTGTAGGTTTGGTCTTCTCATTGTATCCTGGATTTCCTGGATGTTTTGAGTTGGGATCTTTTTGCATTTTGTATTTTCTTTGATTGTTGTGCCAGTGTTCTCTATGGAATCTTCTGCACCTGAGATTCTCTCATCTATCTCATGTATTCTGTTGCTGATGCTCACATATATGGTTCCAGATTTCTTTCCTAGGGTTTCTATCTCCAGCCTTTGCCTCACTCCGGGTTTTTGTTATTGTGTCTACTTCCCTTTTTATGTCTTGTATGCTTTTGTTCATTTCCATCATCTGTTTGTATGTGTTTTCCTGCTTTTCTATAAGGACTTACAGTTCTTTAGCAGTGTTCTCCTGTATTTCTTTAAGTGAGTTATTAAAGACCTTCTTGATGTCTTCTACCATCATCATGAGATATGCCTTTAAATCCTGGTCTATGTTTTCAGGTGTGTTGGGGTGCCCTGGACTGGCTGAGGTTGGAGTACTGGGTTCTGATGATGGTGAGTGGTATTGGTTTTTGTTAGTAAGATTCTTAAGTCTGACTTTCACCATCTGGTAAACTCTGGAGTCAGTTGTTATAGTTGTATCTGGTTAGATCTTGATACTCTCATGATTCTGTTATTGTCTACCAGCAGACAGGGGAGACTAGCTCTCTCCTGAGTTTCAGTGGTCAGAGCACTCTCTGCAGGCAGGCTCTCCTCTTTCAGGGAAGGTGCACAGATATGTGGCGTTCAGACTTACCTCCTGTCAGAAGATGAAGGCCCGAAACAGGGCCTGTCCCAGAAGCTGTTAGCTTCTGTAGTCCACACTCTCACCTGTGCAGAGTAGTCTCGGTGGAGTCCAGAATCCAAGATGTCTTGTGATCAGGTTTTTTTTTTAATTATTATTTTATAAACTATCATATTGAAAGTAAAGTTTGCCAAATATCACAAAGATAAAATTATGATTAAACAATTAAAACATTCTGTAAATTGTTTTTAATCTAAAGCCAAAATTTATTTGACTATTTTTTAAACATGTAGTAGTATGAAATCTAAATTGTGTCCTTTTGGGTAGAATTCACTGATATAATTGACAGTCTGTATCATATGATAGGCATTTGCTGTATTCAGAGACAAGACTTCAATGAAGGAACAGGAAACATTAGCTAGTACTGCCTGACACCCTTACATGATAGATTTTGGATTAAGTTTTGCGAATTATTTATTTATATATGTCTCATTATTATTGAATATTCTGAAACCCATACATTCAACTTCATGACCCCATAAGGGGTTATGACCCACAATTTTTAATGTGCCTCCACTTTGGAAAATTCATCCATGACTGTTGTACATTAAAACATTTTACTTGGTATTCTTTGAAGGAATAAATAGTAAATACTAGGTGTTGTTATTAGAACATTCCTGTTGTTTTATGAAGAGGAAGTGGAAGGGTAGTGATCTGAGGGAGAAAGAATGTGATGAGGAGCAAGAAGGAATGAAGAACTAAAAAGTGTACTTGGGATGTATTTCATAAGAGAAGAATGTATTTTCAATAACAATAGCAATAATAATAATAAACATTTACCATATTTCTCTTCACAAAAACTCCAAAACTAAATATGTATTAATATAAGCAAAAGCCTTAAAATCAGATAATATAATTGATATTTATCTTAAGCTAGACATACTTTAATAGTCTTAAAATACAATGTGTTTGGACTCCAAAACTATCATTAAACTGTCTTTCAATACCATTTTCAGATTACGTATTTTCTGTCTAAAATCTGTGGTAACTTTCTACAGATAATAATAAAAATAAATGCCATCTTCAATACCTTGGCACATACCTTCAATCTCAGAAGTTATGGTGGTAGCAGGAAGATAGGGAGGGCATAAAGTTTAAATGTGGTTGTTAAGTGAATTTTCAGCCATACTGAGCTAATGAGACCTTGCTAATATATTTATTTCACCAAACATATGGGCATGGATGGCATTCATTTCATTTTAGAGTAGTAGACCAAAGGGAGATAATATATATATTTTGTGTGTGTGTGTGTGCGTGTGTGTGTTGTAATGAGTAAATTAAGCAAAACCTATGTAAATTTTAAAACTCATATTTATATTTCTTAAATAAAACTTAAAATAAAATTTAATCTTCCATTATATATATGTAACCATTAAAGTATATAATTTTATCAACAAAATGGCTTTCATACATGCCTCTAATAATAAATAAAAATACAGCTATAGTCTAGAGTGTAAACTTACATATATCAAACATTTGGGAAAAAATGTTATTTTTCATTTTTTAAGATGTTATCTACCCTACTACAAAAGAATAGTATTGAGCTTTGGCTCAATAAGTGGAGCTAATGTAAAGAGTTTCTGTAAGTTTGTTCATCTCAGCAAAATCTATACTGAGCAGTAGTGCACAACTGGGAAAGCACAGAACATCACTTAACACAATTCAATCTCTTGGACTTGCCTGAAATGGAAGATGAATTACGTTTCTAAAACTGAATTCCTCTTAGGATGTAAGGTCAATAGCATCCAAAACACACATAATGATTTATGCCTCTAAGATGTTAATGTTTTAATAAAAAATATCAAATATATTAGTTCTGAAAATTTGGAAAACTCTAAGCATATACTGCTAGATGTGTAGTTGTTAGCTTGAATGAAGATGATTTAACATAATGGATATAAAAAATTATCTCATAGCCTTCAAAGGAGTAAGTTCCAAAGTTGTGACTATGTGATTAGGTCTGCCCTAAATTTTTGGCTCATCTGAAGTCTTTAATGTATACAAGACTGAGAGGAATCCAATACACTCTGCTTCCTAGTTCTACCTCATGAGACTCATCATCTTTTCAAAATGCATCTGTGATTACAAATCTGTATGCACTAGCTACAGAGTAAGAGAAGAAGGAATATTTTAACATTTGTACTTAATTACTTGTTCTATCCATAACCACTACTATTTCTTCTATATTCCTCAATTTCTGTGATAGAGTCTTCCTAAAATAATGTAAAAATTTGGAAAAGTTTAGGTTTTCAGGGACAAAAACTCCAACAAACACTGAAGGAAAGGCTATCCAGAGAATGTCGACCTTGGGATCCATCCACATGTGTAGTCACCAAACCTTAACACTACTTTTGATGCCATGTTGTGCTTGCAGACAGGAGCCTAGCATGGCTGTCCTCTGAGAGGCTCTATAAGCAACTGACTGAGACAAATGCAGTTACTTTCAGCCAACCATTAGATTGAGGTCAGGAACCAATAAGGAAGAGTTAGGGGAAGGAATAAAGGGGCTGAAGGGTAGTGCAACCTCATAAGAAGAACAACAGTGTCAAATAAACCGGACCCTTCACAGTTGCCAGAGTCTAAGCCAAAAACCAAGGAGCAGATACGGGCTGGTTCATGGCTCTGGGCACATGAGGAGCAGAGGACCGATGGCCTTGTTTGGCCTCAGTGTGAGAGGATGCACTTAAACCTTTGGAAAGGATGTCCCAGTGAAGAGAGATCTGGTCAGGGTGAGGTTGGACTGGGTGGGCAGATGGAGGAGCACCCTCTCAGAGGGAGGGGGAGTGAGTAGTGAAGAACTCAGGGAGGGATCACCTAGAAGGGGAGCAACTTTTGGAATATAAATAAATGAAATAATAATTTTAAAAAATTATTTACAAAGAAGGAGCCTAAATTCAAAGGGGAAATTAGAAGTCCTCTCAGGAAAATAGCAATGTAGACTTTCTCTGGCACAGGATGTCAGCTAAAAGATTGAGCCTGTCCTACCTAAACTTTAACAGATTCTTGGGTATCTAGCTGAAAACATGCAAGTAATATTTATTGGTTTAGGAGTGCTACCTCAAAAGCTCTCAGGGGGTTGGGGTACCATCTGGCAAAAGTTCCTGGATTACGAATGATGCAAAGGATGGTTTACCTATAAATTTAGCAAAACTGACAGGTCTCCTGTCTCTGGCAGATCTTGAAAGCTAGAGACAGTCAATCAACAAACACAGGTGTGAACTTGTAGTCTTCTCATGTTTCCAAGTCAATGTTGGATGAGATTAGTGTCTAGCAAGAGGAAAGATTTTCCTTTCTTCTTCTTCTTTCTTCTTCTTCTTCTTCTTCTTCTTCTTCTTCTTCTTCTTCTTCTTCTTCTTCTTCTTCTTCTTCTACTTCTTCTTCTTCTTCTTCTTCTCCTTCTCCTCCTTCTCCTTCTCCTTCTCCTCCTCCTCCTCCTCCTCCTCCTCCTCCTCCTCCTCCTCCTCTTCTTCTTCTTCCCCTTGCCTTCCCCTTTCCATTCTCCTTCCTCCTCCTCCTTCTTCCTCCTTTCCCTCCTCCTCCTCCTCCTCCTCCTTCTCCTCCTCATTTTTCTGGAATGAGTACTGGACAGCATGGCTTGAGGTAGAACTCAGAACCACCTGAGAGCCAGACTCTCATAAATTCTGTTGGGACATGCTATATAGAGCCCAGACCATGACTAGCAAGGTAGGTTCATGCAAATTATATATATATATATAGATGGATAGATAGATAGAGAGAGAATTGGAAGAAAGCTGCCAAACATTAAAATTGAAAAGAAACTGCCATGGACCCCTAAAGGTGGTCTCAGTCAGGATTGTTGCTCTGCCCTAGTTTCTGTCTTCTTTTCCATTGTTTTGGAGCTGAGGAAAGCAAAGAGTAAAAGGGAAAGCTGGGCTTTTCCAATTGTTGTACAGCTCCAATTACTAGAAAACTAAGGGAGCCTGTTGTGTTATGGACTCATTTTTGGATTTCAGAGCCATCATATAAAGCAGCTAGCTGGAAAGCTTCAATCTCTGACCTAGACAGTTGTCACTGTGGACTGACCAGTGCTGCCTGCTGCATTCAATGGTTCTCATGTGTGTTCTATGCCAAATGGTATTTTTATATCTAATATCCTTGTTGCCAGGCAGCCACTGACAAGTAAGCAACTGGCTGTTACAAAGGCAGCATTCCAGTTTGTGGATGGTTTGTTCAGTCAGTCCTGGGAGCAAGCTGTCAAATGGCCTCAGATCCAGGCTTTCGGCAGTTGTTGTAAAAGTTTGATTGACTCCATACCTAGGGTTCTCCAATCCCAACTGTTCCTACTGTGAGCAGTCTTGCTACAACCACCAGCTAGAACTGCCAATAAGATGCTATCCTTAATATCACTGTATCTGAATATTTGGTGTTGGTTTATAAAGTGATGATAACTTTATTTATTATAAATAAATGTTGATGGAAGAATCATTGCTAATTTAAGTAAACATTTTGATTAAAAGAAAAAGTAACTAGACTTACTAAGCATGCAATAAGTAAAACTAAATTTAAACACATTTAGCAAATTTGTTTAATTTCACCACAATGTATTCAAGAACAAAAAAAGAATATTTGAAATGCATCACAAGATTTAGCACAGTCTTCATCATCTTCAAGGTCTGTGTTTGTTTCAGCACATTTGACAACAGTTCCCTAATTTGTGGTATTATTATTAGGAGTAGTAAGATTATATTTGGTCTTAATTAATGATAGATTAATAAGACTATTCTGAACTTTTAACATTGGAAAAATTAAATTTTTTCAGCAAGAAACTGCAAAGCTACCACCTGTACCATAATTCTTTGCTCTGTGAGGGATAGAGGAGACTCTACTTTAGTTTAAACCAATATGGTTTATTGAATTTATGTGCCCAGTGTGGGAACTCTTTGTCTCCCAGTAACTGTATCATCACTTAACTGTGAAATCATTATTCTTACTGCAGAAGATTTTTTTGTATATTTTTAGTTTCTGATATTTTTTTGTAAAGATTTTAGCCTATAGTTTGAATCAGCCAAAAATATGTTTTAAATGGCAATCTAGAATCTGAATGTGGTTTGAACAAAGGAAAATGGATCTAGTTTCTGTATCTTGCAAAATCTAGAGTGGATGGTTTCAGGACAGGAAAAGTAAAAAAAAAATCAGCACAATGCTACATTGTCAATTGCATATCATGTACATCAATTGTAGCTTTCTTGACATTATCTAGAATTATAGTTACATATTGGAGGGGTAATTTCAAGATCTGATATGTAACTCATGGTTCATAATCTGTAATTCCCATATCCTTTGGTACCTGTACCATTATCTATCCTCCTTTTGGGATGCTCCTGGGAGATAGCTTCTTGCCAGATTCCATGACAAAATGTGACTGAGCTTCTCACATTAAATCACCAACAATACTTTGTTTTAGTCTTAATCTTGATGCAAGTTCTGTGCTTAGCATTGTTTTCCTCAACCCTGCTGTATCAGTGAACAGTACCTATCTAATATATGATTGGCTTTCTTTTTTAATGTTTATCATATTAGTTAAAGGACAATTGACTGGTTTTTTGTTTGTTTGTCTTTGTTTTTGTTGGTGGGTTTTGTTTGTTTGTTTTTGTTTTTGTTTTTGTTTTTTGAGATATGGTTTCTATGCACAGCCCTGACAGTCCTGGAACTCACTCTGTAGACCAGGTTGGCCTCAAACTCAGAAATCTGCGTGCCTCTGCCTCCCAAGTGCTGGGACTAAAGGTGAGTACCACCACTGCCCAGCCAGCTGACTGTTTTTGTAAGGCATTTGATAAACTACCAATAATAAAAATTTAGACCTATTGATTGATTTAATAAGCTTCAGCACAATTACTTGGCAATTACCCCTAAACTATTTTTCTTCTAGATGTTTTTTTTTCCTAGCTGCACTCCCCAATCACTTGGTATTTGAGTGTTGCCCTGATTATTTTTTGCTCCATCAGTTTGACCTCAGACCAACGCACACCAAAGACTACTTTATCTAATAATGTGGGGTGACAATTAGCCTAACACATCTGATTGAAAGATACAAAGCCCACCCAAATTTCTCATACTTTGAACTCTAACATATCCTTGGGGCTACATGGATAAAGGCTCACCATCTCTACACTGTAGTATTGCTGCCTTTGGCCAGAGCTCTCAGACTAAACTGGCAGGCGTACCTTTATTTTCATTTGAACTTTATATCCTTAATTTGAGGAGGACAGTTTTGACTACAACCGGATACCATCCTGGACTAGGAAACTTCTACCATCCTTTGACTAAATTCATTCAATGGCCATTGAGGATAGATGGAAATTCTGCCTACCTCTATGACACTCATCATCTTACAGAAAGCTGTAAGGTTTCTGGTCAACTTGCTTATAACCAAAAAGTTCCACATTAAGATCCTGTTGGGGGAAATTGTCTCATATTATCCAACTGGCATACATAGTTTTCTCTGAAGCTTCTATGACATCATCAGAGCTATGGATGGAGTAAACAGGACCTTTAAAGTTCCAACTATGTACCTTTCTAATGTGCTTAACACTGGTCCCACTGGGAGCTGTTCATTTTTGGAAATATATCTTCACAGCATCTACTACCAACTGAAGGTCCTGCCACAAACTTTACATACTCTGACTTGGTGACATCTGAGATGAACTCACTAAGCCTTCCAGTCATAGTTTTGATATTTTGGATGAGGAGCCCCTGTCTAGGAGTTGACCCTTAAGTTCAGCTAACTCAATGTCTAATGCAGTAAAACAAAGTATCTATTTGCTGATATATTGCGTATCTCATTACAAGAAATAATGCATCTTATTATAAGAATTGTACCACTGATTAAAGTTAATAAGACCTGTGGAAGATTAAGAGTAACTAAGCAGCTGGGTGTGATGGTGCATGCCTTTAATCCCAACACTCTGGAGTCAGAGGCATGCAGATTTCTGAGTTCGAGGCCAGCCTGGTCTACAAAGTGAGTAGTTCCGGGAAAGCCAGGGCTATACAGAGAAACCCTGTCTCAAAAAACAAAACAAAACAAAACAAAACAAAACAAAAAACAAAAACAAAAATAAAAAACAGAAAGAAGAGTAACTACATCATACTGGGTAATTGAGTCTATTCTGGAAGAATGATTCAGTGTCAATTAGCCTGCTGATCTAGGGAGACCCCTCTGAACTGCATGCTCTGAGGTACATTTTCTCAGTTATATCTCTCTGCAGTTTACACTAAAATGGCAACATACATGAGGTTAAGTGCTAAATGAAATCTGTCCAGGAAGGTGTACTCAGTGATGTGCATCCAAACACTTTTATCCCACCAGGGAGATAGGTTTCTTCCTCACCAGTAGAAGCAGTAAGATACACCCTGTATTTGCTTAGAAACTGAACTCATCACTGGGACCATGTTAATGGTTTTTCTTGGTAAGTGGCTGATCTTCAGATGAAATATCAGGACAAGTTCTCACAATGATAAAGTGTAGGCATCCTAATCTGGCTCATTTTCTGTTTGGTAAAAGAAGAAAATAAAGGGCAGAAAAGGTCTCTAGAACAACAGGTAACAGCAGAGAAATTTCTAATAACACAGAAAGAAGCAGATAGTAGCAGCACTTGAAGAAATGTATTGAATGCAAGGAAATATACACATAAAGCAGAAACACAGTGAATAAGAGCCTCTGCAAAAATTAGGAAACAAAGAGAAATCCCTGTATCTGAATTGTTAAGCATCAGCTACAATCGTATATCTGTATATGTGTATGTGTATATACATATGTTTCTATAATATAAAATATGTATATGTGGATGTTTGTAGGCAATAATATTAATATTTTAACGTATAATTCTGATTTTAAGGGAATATGTGACAATCTTGTATTAAAGTGGACAATGAAAAACTAATCTGGTTTCTTTGAAACATCCTATTTCCAAAAATGTTATTGTCCCATTTGATAACACAAGGGTTTATCAACTGATAGGAAAGGTACTGACAATAAAATGTCGTTTTTAGTTTATAGATTATTGAGGTAGAATCCAAGTCAATTATTATTTCTTCCACATTAGCAAATAATCAGCAGGGTGGAAATGTAATATTTACTATGAAATGTATAAGTAAGTGACAAGGCATGAACACTATTTGAAGCTCCAGTAATCTGTCCATAATGCCTGCACAGACATTTTATAAACTTAGTGCTCCTGTTTTTTTAAAACAAGATCCCAAATGTTTGATTTACCAAATGAAGTTTTCAAATCTATGTGCTGTAGTGAAAGTTTTCTAGCTGAGAGAGGTAGAGAAAGCACCCAGCTTGCCTTCCTAGTCCACTGATGTCTGAGAAGGTTAAAGCTACTTTTTCTCTTTTTTCTGTCTTCAAGACAACTCAACTCAAAGGCTTTCTCCTTCCTGGCTTCTCTTATGTTCACATCCTCTCAGCTGTTTCCTCACACAGACTCTTGGCCTATGGTTGATTTATTGGATCCTATGTATAGATAACTCTTGGATTGAAGGTTTGTGGCTAACTACTTTTTTAGAGTTAACAGAAAACTTTTTGGTTAAAGGTATGTGTTATGGCTGAGCTACATCACAAGAGACAGATTTGTCTAGCTCATAATCTCAGAGACATTCACAGTGTGATCAAATATCCTGCAAGATGCTCTCCCTGCTCATTCATGCACTGAAGCCTGGAGAGTGTGAGCATGGAAAGATGGTCTAAGAGGTTGATTCAGTGGGTAAAGTGATTGTTACACAAACATGAGGATCTAGGGATGTATCTCCAGAACACAAATAAAAATCCATATATGCAACTCAACCACTTAGAGAAATACAAAGGATGAACATGCGGCTTGTTAGCCAGCCAGTGACATGGCTCTTTTCAAAGGGTGAGTGTCAGATGAAAACTTCTGACACATTTTCTGGCTTCTGCATGCACAAACACAAAATTAACAAGAACATATGCACATAAACCAATTCTGACTTCATAAGATAAGACACCAGAGCTGGGCAGTGGTGGTGCACACCTTTAATCCCAGCACTCAGGAGACAGAGGCAGGCAGATTTCTGAGTTCGAGTCCAGCCTGGTCTATAAAGTGAGCTCCAGGACAGCCAGGGCTATACAGAGAAACCCTGTCTTGAAAAACAAAAAAGCAAACAAACAAACAAAAACAAACAAACAAACAAACAAAACAACCCAAAACCAAACCAACCAACCAACCAAACAAACAAACAAAACAAAAACAAAACAATAATTAAAACAAAAAAATGGTAAAACACCAAAATATGCTCGTGATCTCTTATTCTGCTTCTGTCTGTCTATTTGCCTGTCTGCTTGTCTGCTTGTCTGCCTGTCTGTCTGTCTGTTTCTTTCTCTTTCTTCCTCTCTCTCTCTCTCTCTCTCTCTCTCTCTCTCTCTCTCTCTCTCTCTCTCTCTCTCTCTCTCTCTCTCTCTCTCTTTCTCTCTCTCTGACTCTCTCCCTCTGACTCTCTCTCTGACTCTCTTCCTCTGACTCTCTCTCCCTCACTCTTACTCAGCCAGAGATTCATCAAGAGGGACAGAGAGAAAATAAATAAAAAACACACCCAAAAGAAGCTGTGTGCAAAAAATAATAATAATAATAATGATGCTGGAATAGGAAACAATTTTTGGTACCTTGATGGTGTGTTATCTTGAATATCTCCCTTCCACAACTACACATATCGAGTCTTCTTTAGCCATTAAGTGTATGATATTTGGTTATGCCTGCCAGTTCAAACTATTAGAGATCCTCTGTGCTTTCATACTACCACTGTTAAAACAGGGGACTATGTCAGAAATTGAGACTCAAAAAAATATATATATATATATCTTACAGAAAAGCTGGGATATACAGTGAATGTAAACATTTGAAAGAGGTAAAATCTGCACATTCTTTGGACCCACTTCTTATTTATAACAGATCATCCTCAGTAAAATGAGCATACTATGCAAATAATCATGAAATATTGGGTTATAAATGCCCTAATCATTTGTACAACCTTGTCAATAAGTTTCTAATCTTTATCCTTTTACTGGTCCACTTACTTTCTTGGGACGATACTTTTACCTAATAGACTATATCTGCTTTTTTCCCTAGTTCCTTTATCTCAGTCTTACATTTGTTTCAGATAACAAGATGCTTCAAACTGCAGTGGGTACCCACCAACTCCAAGATCTTCATAGTACTATCAGGAAACTGAAATAAATTCATTTGTAAATGCTTAAGTGATAGTGTTTACAAGACATATTACTTTTTTTTTTAAAGCAATTATCATTAGAAACTGCTTTATACAGGAAAGGCATTTTGAATAATCACCAAGAATCCGAGAAATTCTTCCTTTTCCTGTAAAAGAAAATGAATAAAAGTACTTGCGGTAAATACATTTCCCTATATTTTTTCAAAAATATATCTACTTTTGTGTATGTTGAATCAAATGCATAATTAAATTTTTAATACTTTTCTGAGAGAAGGGAAGAGAAAAGAAAGGAATGCAATATAACCTGCATTTACAAAGAGACTTGACAGCTGAGCTTAAGTTGTGCTGCTTGAATTCCAATGCTGGAATTTCCAAGGCTAGATTTTCCAAGGAGCGCAAAGGGGAATGAGCAAGAGAATTAATAATGTATTGTGCTTCCCCACATTCTATTGCACACTTATAGTATGCTACAAGTATAGGTTCAAAACTGCGATAGAAAAGAGACAAAATGAGTTCTAGGCAACATGGGTTACTTTGTGTAACAGGATACCTTGCCAACAAGATAGTATTTTACAAGCTAATAGCCCAGCCTCTGAGTTTGTTACAAATGAGACACAGAATGCTTATGATTGGTTATGGAATTCATTTCTTTCACCTTCTCAAACTTTATAGGATTTGGGTTTTTTATTATTGTTTTTATATACGAGTGTTTTATTTGCATAGATAGATAAGCATCCTACACATGACTTGATGCCCTCAGATATCAGGAGGAGGGTGTCTCATCCTTTGGAACTGGAATTAAATATAGTTGTAGACCATCATGTGGACAGTGGGAACTGAGCCCATGTTTTCTTTAACAGCAACAAATGTTAATTGTTGAATAATCTTTCAAGGTTGCACCTCTATATTCCATAGTTTAAAAGAAGCAAAGGAAGTCATGAGATTATATTTTAAAACAATTATGTTTTCATCTAAGGAAGTAGTAAGTTCATACATATATAATTTTTGCAATATGAACTCCACTCAAGGTAATACAATGGATGCAAATATTTTGAAATTCACAAATGCATAGAAAGTGAACTATATACTCAAATATGGTATAAAATATGTATACTCTTAAAAAATCAAATAAATTAAACTGTTTAATGTAAGATATTATATCACTTAGACCTTAGAACCAGTCTTCTAAAAGACTATAGCAAAATGAACGTTTCATGCAAAAGAAATAGCATATTTATATTCATCAGAAAATAGCAAATATTATTTTTTATAATTTGCTTCTCCACTGACTCTGAAAACTAGAAACTGTAGCAATGGATTTAGCTACACATTAATTATTTTCATGTTTCCAGAGTTTTTGATATGGATAAGGTCATTAGATGAGCCATGCTTCTGGGTTTTATAAATATATAATTACTTAGAATGTTTATGTAGTTTGTATGATGATGTCCTCACATGCATATGGAGTAGGCCACTTGAATTTTTACATTTGCATATGAAACACATTGGTTTAACTTTCTAGACATGATCTCGATATTGACTGACTTATTGCTTCTTTTTCTCCCCTACCTGTTTTTGCATTATATTATTCCATCTCTATATCAAATTTCTTTCTTTAATACCAATGATAAGTTCTGCAAACTCTTTCCAAAATACAACATTTAAGAGAATTAGTGGTTCTGGTCATCCTCTAACTTATTTTGTTTCACCTATGCACCTTGTTGCACTTAGTAGATTCTCTGACCTTCAGTGAGGGTGCTTTTTCTATATAAATAATTTGGACTAAAACCAAGGGGATACCATCTTTCTTAAAAACATGCAAGCACTTTAGTCAATATAGAAGCAACACCTTTCTACACAAAATTTCCATTTATAGTTTCATTGTTCCTTGTATTGAAAGCCAAAAGGATCTATGATCAAAGTTTGACGACTTTTTATTTGATCATATAATTAACATTAAATTCAGTCAAAATGAATTTAAAACTTTATGCAATATTGTTGCACTTATTAATTATCTGGAACTTACATTGAAGACCACCATGACAGTTCTGTGGCAAAAGCATTTTCCATGCCAATGGGAGGACCTGCATTCTGATCAGTAAAACCTATGTAAAAGTCTAGCAGTAACGAACACTTCTGCAATGTTATTGCTCCTACGGAGCTTGGAAGTTGAAAATGGATATTTGGTGGAAGCTCCTGAGTTAGCCAACCTAGTGTGCTCATTTATAGAATATATAGAATAACAAAAGGCGCTGCCTAAAAATAATTGAACAGCCAGTACTGACATAAATGCTTTTCTCTCACTACTCAAATGAATCTATCAAAAACACACACACAGACGCACACACACACACACACACATACACACACACACACAAACACACACACACACTCCCTAAATACATTAAACAAACAAATAAAGTGTGGATTCATAAATGTATTTATAAACTATGTAAACTATCAATTATCAATATTAGTTTCATTTCATTTTTTTTGTAATTGAAAAAAAGATACTATTTATCCCTAAATCATTTAATGCCCTAAAATGTTAAATTGCTCTACAGTATTACCTAACTTTTAGCTTAAGCGGTACCTGATAAAATACAGAACAAGATTACTATTTAGACGAAATTGATCCAACTGAACATAAGCAGATAATTTACATAAAGTCTAGATGCATTTAAAATAAATTAATAGCATACTTTCTCAAACTCCACTCTACCAATTATTATGCTTAATTTTTTTACTACTACTCAATATCAATTGTGATACTTTATTACTGTCTTGTATGTCAAAATGTATATCTTCTTTCACAAAAATTAATTCAAGAAATATGTTATTGATATTTTCAGTCAAAATACCAAAATACTATCTTAAAACAGATGAACCTCAGTACTACTACTACTACTACTACTAATAATAATAATAATAATGATGATGGCAAACAAAGGAAAAGGATCTTACAAAGTAACACATATTTGAAGACTGGAAATTTGGATATTTCTGCCAACAGAGATACTACAAATGTGTTAAAGCATAAGTAGAGAATAATGAATGAATTCCATAATATCTAGAACACTGTAAGAAAGTATATGAAAGAAAGTTCTTGACAAGACCCCAAATAATGGATGTATTTATTTCCAGAGCATAGAAAATTAGAGGAGACAAACTAAACATACATGCACATAGAGAGGAACGCAGACAGATACACATACATATAAACATAAGTAAGCACACATATAGACACAGATTTGTATGCATGCACCATTGAGAGTAGGGATAGAGAGAGGAGGAAAGAGAGAGAGAGAGGGAGGGAAGGAGGGAGGGAGGGAGAGAGACAGAGAGAGAGAGAGAGAGACAGAGGCACAGAGGCACAGAGGCACAGAGACACAGAGACACAGAGACACAGAGACAGAGGACATCAACCAAGAGGAGTACCTATTTGGTTGACTGTAAATCTGTCAAAAAAATAGACAAGAAATAAACTTTAACTGAAACAACCTCGAAAAAATTTCTCTCTTTTTTTTTAAATTTTTTTATTAGGTATTTTCCTCGTTTACATTTTCAATGCTATCCCAAAGATCCCCCATATCCACCCCCCCCAACCCCCTACACACCCACTCCCCCCTTTTGGCCCTGGCATTCCCCTGTACTGGGGCATCTAAAGTTGGCAAGTCCAATGGGCCTCTCTTTGCAGTGATGGCCGACTAGGCCATCTTTTGATGCATATGCAGCTAGAGACAAGAGCTCCGGGGTACTGGTTAGTTCATATTGTTCCACCTATAGGGTTGCAGTTCCCTTTAGCTCCTTGGGTAATATCTCTAGCTCCTGCATTGGGGGCCGTGTGACCCATCCAATAGCTGACTGTGATCACTTCTGTATTTGCTAGTCCCCAGCATAGTCTCACAAGAGAGCTATATCTGGGTCCTTTCAGCAAAATTTTGCTAGTGTGTGCAATGGTGTCAGCGTTTGGAAGCTGATTATGGGATGGATCCCTGCATATGGCAATCACTAGATGGTCCATCTTTTTGTCACAGCTCCAAATTTTGTCTCTGTAACTCCTTCCATGGGTGTTTTGTTCCCATTTCTAGGAAGGGGTAAAGTGTCCACACTTTGGTCTTCCTTCTTCTTGAATTTCATGCGTTTAGCAAGTTGTATCTTATATCTTGGGTATCCTAAGTTTCTGGGCTAATATCCACTTATCAGTGAGTACATATTGTGTGAGTTCCTTTGTGATTGGGTTACCTCACTCAGGATGATGCCCTCCAGGTCCATCCATTTGCCTAGGAATTTCATAAATTCATTTTTTTAATAGCTGAGTAGTATTCCATTGTGTAAATGTACCACATTTTCTGTATCCATTCCTCTGTTGAGGGGCATCTGGGTTCTTTCTAGCTTCTGGCTATTATAAATAAGGCTGCTATGAACATAGTGGAGCATGTGTCCTTCTCACCGGTTGGGACATCTTCTGGATATATGCCCAGGAGAGGTATTGCGGGATCCTCCGGTAGTACTATGTCCAGTTTTCTTATCCCAATATTGCTGTCAGAATATTGCCATTTCAATATTGTCCCCATATTCTGATTTGAACATTTTTTAAAACGCAAACTATTGATTCCTACTATTCTCCAATTTCTCAGGAAAGATTTCACTATAGATCTCAATAGTCACTTCCAATTTTCTAGCAAAACAATTGCAATTTTTCACACACTAGCATCCAGGTCTCCTCCTTATCTTCCAGCAAGTAATTTTATATATCCCTTTATTTTTTCTACATTTTTCAATACCCCTCCCAAATAAAAATCATAGCAAGTAACATAGTGGCAAAGAAAGCTGAAGATTAAACAGCATTTTCACCTTCCTGTTTTGTTGGAGGGAGGAGAAGTACAAAGTAGCACATGTACATAAAATGGACCTATTAGAGAAAATCACCACAGTTTTTATATTGATCATGCAATATTAATGATCAAAACCCAGGGAAAAATTACAGACAGACCCTTCTTGAATACTTGCCTTTCTCAGTCAATCTGTACAACCTAGCTTTAGGTAAGGTGTCATATTTACCTTACAACAACTTTCCATGTAGTTATATCTCATCTCTATTTAACTCATTTTATTCCTCAAAATAGTTAAGTATGCATTGTTGGACATGCAGAATTGGGATAATTATCACAAGAAAAATTTTCAACAGATTGTGCTGGGCTTGATAATTCTAAAATACAGCATTCAGTTTAAGACTCCAGAAGTTTGCATCAACACTAGGTATTAAGTTGTGTTGAAGTGAACTGATTTTTTTTCCATCCTGGGGCCATTACTCTGGTGACTGTGAATGTGGCAAAGTTCCCATCAATTGATGACCAATGTGAGGCTTGACTTTTTGCAAAGTTAAGCAAAAGAACTAAGTAAAAGCAAAGGGCAGGAGTTCAGTCCTCTTCCAAGAAATTGAGAGAATAAAATGTCATTAGTTCTTCTCAGACCTCTGAAGAAAAGCATTTTATGCAATTATTAAGATGTCCGTGAAGGTCCAGCAGATTAAATATTTCAACGAGAGTCCTGTGAAAATTCAGTCATTGCTTTTCAGAACAGAGAAACATTGATGTTGACAACAATGAACACATAGGAGCTATGGGGTGAAAAAAGTCATAGCCCTTATTTAAGAGAAACAGTAAGGATGGATCCTTTGAGAAGGATCCGCCAGACATAGGTTGGGTTAGTGCTCCTAAATTGAGATAGTACTCCAAATTCAAGATCAATTTAGATAAATTACTTCCCCTTTCTAACACACCAAAATTATATCTGTGTATAAGAAATATCCATTCTGGTCAATCCAATTTGATAATTCAGCCTGTGATTCCTCATGTTTAAAGACTACCAATGGAAGAGGAGGAACATAATCAATTGGACTGAATTCAGCTCTTACAAAGCCCATAATTTTAAATCTTCAAAATCTAAATGCTCACCAGCATTTCTTATTTACCTTTCAATTTCTTAAATAATCTCATAAATTCTGTCATGCCAGTTGCACACGTGCTTCATTTTCTGGTACGAAATGGGGCATTTTAAGCAAGGATTTTCTTACTCCTTAGCCGCAGTACCATATTTGATGTGAAAAAAACAAAATATTATGACAAATGTGATAAGCAGGAAGAAAAATTCATCTGTAACCGTTTCATCCTGTCTTATTTGGACATGTTTCAGTGAGTGGAACATGATAGTGGTGTTATAGTATAAATTAATAGTTCAGTCCAGTATCTTAACCAATTATGGTTCTATGCACTACAGGACTTACAAACTACTACTAATCATGGGGAAATTGTTGATTCTCTGTATGTTAATGAGGATTATTCAGATTTTCTTCTTATCATTTAGTCAACAGGGCAACAGAAAGTAACTCACAGTGAAGATCTATGCATGTTGCTCAGGTAGCCTGGATTTGATGGGTCACCAAAGAGGGCAGAGCTGACATAGCACCAGAAGCAAAGTGTGATTTCTTTCTAATTGGGTAAAAGCCACTCACGGTATTGGCAGCTGTTCACCTCATGTTTCAGTGGTCACTGTAGCTGCTATTCAAAGTAACCTTTCAAAACACGGGAACAGGACAGTGGGAAAAGGACTATAAAACTTCTACTAATCTATCCCAAAAAAGAGAAAACACTGGGCTAAGACATGAATATCCAAATGTAATCAGGGTGGTAGGTCTTTAAACGTCCAAGGGAAAAAAACACCAGCTCTAGAATCAAGGAGGAGGGTTAACCTAACAATCAAAAGTAAATCAGTCTCAAAACCAGTATCCAGTCATTCAGGATGAGGACCAGGATCTAGGGAAATGGGTAAATCCCTTAGCATTATGGGCAAGACTGTTACCCAAGGACAGGCATCCTGTGTTGACCTGGTATATGGAAAGCTATCCCTCTAGAGACATTCTAATTACTGAGGCAGAACGATTAATTATTAGTCAAGAACGATGTTGCTTACAGTGCCCTATGTCTATAATCCCTCACTTTACAATGTGTTGTAGTCCAACAAGATTCTTTTTAAAAGTATTATTGCATTTAGTTAAATTTAGCACGATTCTCCTGGGACTGTTCAGCCTTATATTATCTCAGGAGTTTATACCATATATAGAAAAGAGATACCTTACAAAAATGAGAGGAAAGTATATATCACTGTACCAATAAATCGCCTAATTACTATAATATGAGAAAGTATACCCCTCCCACTTATTGATGTCATTGATCAAGGTTTATCAATACAACCTTCAAAAGTACAATGGGCCTCTTTTGATCCAACGTGAAATTATCAGAGAAATTTAAACAGGCACAACTTTCAGTATGAAGACACAGCTAAAACATATAAAACTTTCAGTTAGTCCTTAAAATTCCCATATTTTGTATTTCCCAAAACGTCATAGGGTAGATTTTGACTGTTACATGAACTCAAGAACATAAATGTTAGTATGAGAAGATTGGGGGACTTCTAATCAGGGCTTTCTGCTCCTACTATGATTCCACACGGACAATACATTATTAATACACTTGACTTAAACGATGTTGTTTCTCAATTCCATTATATCCTGACATAAAGGAACATTTCACATTCTCTGTTCCCTCAACAGTCAATGGAAAGTTTTACCCCAACGATGAAAAATAGGGCTGGAGAGATGTCTCAGTGGTGAAGATCATGGACTGCTCTTCCAGAGGTCCTGATTTCAATTCCCAGCAACCATATGTTGGCTCGAAACCATTTGCAATTAGATCCGATACCCTCTTCCAATGTGCATGAAGACAGAGACAGTGTATTCAGAGACATAAAAATAAATAAATAAATAAATGCAAAGTAAAAAAAAAAAAAGGATGAAAAATATCTCCAGTATATCTCAGTACTCAAAGGGTGAAAAACTCTCCCCAGTATATGCCAGTATTAGGCACATACAGCATTTAAATCAGTGTTGATTAAATATCCAGAGGTATTGTTCAGTAATTACATGGATGACATTCTCTTCTCATGTTGTTCTAGTCAAAGCTTCAATGAGGAATTACCTTTCATAGTAAACAATCTAAAAGTTACATTTTACTTATTTATTTATTTATTTATTTATTTAATTGAGTATGTATTTCATTTACATTTCCAATGCAATCCAAAAATCCCCCCACATGCTCCCCCATCCACTCCCCTATCCACCCACTCCCACTTCTTGGCCCTGGCGTTCCCCTGTACTGAGGCATATAAAGTTTGCACAACCACTGGGGCTCTCTTTCCACTGATGGCCTACTAGGCCATCTTCTGATTCATATGCAGCTAGAGACATGAGCTCTAGTGGGGTATTGGTTAGTTCATATTGTTGTTCCACCTATAGGATGGCAGATCCCTTTAGTTCCTTGTTACTTTCTCTAGCTCCTCCATTGGGGGCCCTGTGATCAATCCAATAGCTGACTGTGAGCATCCACTTCTGTGTTTGCCAGGCCCCAGCATAGTCTCACAAGAGACAGCCATATCTGAGTCCTTTCAGCAAAATCTTACTAGTGTATGCAATGTTGTCAGCGTTTGGAACCTGATTATGGGAAAGATCCCCGGATATGATAGTCTCTAGATGGTCCATCCTTTTGTCTCAGCTCCAAACTTTGTCTCTGTAACTGCTTCCATGAGAGTTTTCTTCCCAATTCCAAGAAGGGGCAAAGTGTCCACACTTTGGTCTTCATTCTTCTTGAGTTTCATGTGTTTCACAAATTGTATCTTATATGTTGAGTATTCTAAGTTTCTGGGTTAATATCCACTTATCCGTGAGTACATCTCATGTGAGTTCTTTTGTGATTGGGTTACCTCACTCAAGATGATGCCCTCCAGGTCCATCTATTCGCCTAGGAATTTCATAAATTCATTCTTTTTAATAGCTGAGTAGTCCTCCATTGTGTAAATGTACCACATTTTTTGTATCCATTCCTCTGTTGAGGGGCATCTGGGTTCTTTCTAGCTTCTGGCTATTATAAATAAGGCTGCAATGAACATAGTGGAGCATGTGTCTTTCTTACCGGTTGGAACATCTTCTGGATATATGCCCAGGAGAGGTATTGTGGGATCCTCTGGTAGTACTATGTCCAAATTTCTGAGGAACCACCAGACTGATTTCCAGAGTGGTTGTACAAGCTTGCAATCCCACCAACAATGGAGGAGTGTTCCTCTTTCTCCACATCCTCGCCAGCATCTGCTGTCACCTGAATTTTTGATCTGACTGGTGTGAGGTCGAATCTCAGGGTTGTTTTGATTTGCATTTCCCTGATGATTAAGAATGTTGAACATTTTTCAGGTGCTTCTCAGCCATTTGGTATTCCTCAGGTGAGAATTCTTTGTTTAGCTCTGAGCCCCATTTTTTAATGGGCTTATTTGATTTTCTGGAGCCCACCTTCTTGAGTTTAAAAGTTACATTTTAAACAAAGCTCCAAATAAAATACACAAGCAATTACTTTACACTTTTTAAGGGTATATTATAATGCAAGAACAAATTTTCATCACTTAGAACTTTCCAAACAGTGTACCATCAATTACTGACAAAAATTTGGGTCATATTAGTTCACTATATGCTCATAACTACTGCCTATAACTATTAAAGGTTTGTATCCTCTCTTTAATTTACTTTTCAGAGCCTCTACATTTAAGAAGAAACACTGTGTTAGACATGAACAGAATAACATAAACATAACACTAACAGAGTAACAGACTGAGTTATACTTTGTCAACTCTTGCTGCTGCTAAAAGAGTAGTTCATAAAATTAAGTCCTTACATTTTCATCAGTTACTTATGCTTTCTTCTTCCTCCACATTAACGGGAATTTTATATCAACAAGGTAATGGTAGCATGGAAATATATTCATATCATGTCTAAACAATTTTCTGTAACTCCTTATCTATAAAATATTACAGACTCAATAATCGGAAGGACATATCTTCAGCAATCTACCAGTAAAGAGCTTTCAAAATTCACTGTGCCAGTAAATAAAATGGAAGATGGTCGGTTTTCACACCAATATTAGTTGGCAGGTTGCATTAGCATGTTGTTTGGACCCATAGATAATAATTATCCTAAAGTTTCCCTTTTCAGATTTCATATTTTTATGAAGATGCCACATAAATGTTAGCTGAAATTAAATCTAAAAAGCAGTAGAGATTGGTTTTAGTGTTTTTACTCATTGCTCTTTAAAAGGACAATCGGATATATAAGAGTGCTTAACATTCATGATAAACTAAAAGACCAAAATTTTATATGCATATATACATAGTACACTTAAGTGTATAATACACAACCTCAGACTGATCCATATCCCACACCTCCTACCCATCCCCCTGTCTCTACTTGAATGCTTCCACCCACCCCCCCATCCCACCTGACCTCTAAACTCCCTGGGGCCTCCAGTCTCTCAAGGGTTATTTGCATCATCTCTGAATAAACACAGACTCAGAAGTTCTTTATTCTATGTGTGTTAGAGGCCTCATATCTGCTGGTGTATGCTTCTGTTTGCTGGTCCAGTGTTTGAGAAATCTTGGGGTTCCAGATTATTTTAGACTGCTGGTCCTCCTACAGGATCACCCTTTTCTTCAGCTTCTTTCCATCTTCCCTAATTAAAAAACAGGGGTCAGCTGCTTCTGTCCATTGGTTGGGTGCAAATATCTGCATCTGACTCTTTCAGCTGCCTTTTGGGTCTTTCTGAGGGCAGTCATGCTAGGTCCCTTTTTGTGAGAGATCCATAGCCTCAGTGATAGTGTCAGGCCTTGGGACCTCCCCATGAGCTGGATCCTACTTTGGGTCTGTCCCTGGACCTTCTTTTCCTCAGGCTCCTCTCCATTTCCATACTCTTTAACAAACACAGTCAACATTCAAACTTTAGGATATGTAAGGCCAACATTCTCACATTTTAACTAGTATTCTATTTAAACTATCCAATAAGTACAAAAACAAAATATGATCAGACCAGAACACAACATGAAAATTCAATGATATAGATCATGCACAGTTGAGGAATTTTAATCTAACAATATGGCTGCTCTGTCAAGAAATCACATCTAAAGTTATGATACAGAGATAATTTTGATATATAACTTTGATTCCAGACAATGTCATCTAATTGTGGGTCAGACAAAGTGATGAATGAAAGATTCAATAGAAATCAAATATAGGTTATGCCCAACTGTTTTTTTTTTTTCCTGCAAACAGGAAATAAGGGTACTACCAAGAATTCCTTCAGCATCTAATCACATCTTTTTGAGCTATTCATCTTACGGATAAAATGTTGTCTTGAATCACTCTGCAGTTACTAATTAGGATTCTTTAAGATTCTCTTCCATATCTTAAATTAGCTTTGCATCATGCGAGTTGTTCTCTCATTTGAAACACTAAAATGACTTTTCTGACAACTCTGTTTATTTTCTCTTCTATCTCCAAAGTTTACTGTTCATAAAACAACTGAAGTGAGCAATGAAGAAATGAAATATAGATGACAAATATTTCTAGGCAACGCATGGAAACATTTTCAACATTATACCTAAAGAAATTTGGGATCTTGACTTTTATGGCTGAGTCATGTCCAGCGTACATATATTTTTCCTACATATCTGTCCTTCTGTGGCTCTTACATTTTTTTGTCCTCTCTTCTTTTGCAATCACCCAAGGATGGAAGTGGGTATTACTGTTAACCCATTCATGTTCAAGGATATTTGGGGACTATAAATAATTATAGTTGTTTGCAAGTATTATGAATATGCCAATCTTCCAAAGATTTTTTTTTGATGAGACAATATTGAAATTCTTAATGTTGGCCTCCAGAAAATTCTATGATGTCACATTCTTCAGGTATATATTTTTGCATTTATCCTTACTAATTTTAGATCTACCATGATGTTTCTAACTTCCTTCTTGATATATCTACAGAATACATTGTTTCTCTAGAAAAATTAGAAGAGGAAGTAGGAGGAGGGGGAAAATACAACATCTGCAGGTTAGTGGGCAAGCTGAAGATCCATGGAGATAAAAATTGTATTTCTATTCTTAATGATGACAGACTTGAGTCCCATATAGAGCTAATGTATCAATTTAACTTCAGTGGCCTAAAACAATCCAGATCTCTCGGATCTCTCTATTCCCTCCTTTCCTTGAACCCTTTCTTTTATACTAATGTCCATGTAGTTAAATCAAACAGAATTATTTTAGAAAAAAATATATACTTTAATTAGACAACACCTTCAAAGATTCTTTTAAGTTTAATTTATATGTTTGTATATGTGTTTATATGATTACAAGCTGCTATTTTCAGAGCACTTGCAACCCTAGTAGACAATGTCAAATTTTATGATGCAAGGCATAAAAGCAGTTGTGAGCCATGCAGCGTAGGTTCTGAAACTCAACATTCACTCTTCTCCTTAACTAACACTATCTCTTAGCTCCATAGACAAACTTTTTAAACATTACTTTCATACTACTAAAAATAACTCTTTTGAAATACCCATGATTATACTTAACCAAATATCTGGGCATTTTATAGTCAATAGAATTGATGAATGAAATCAACCATCTCAAAATTTTTGGTTGGGCTTTACATAAAAGGCTTTGTTTCTTTCACTACAAAACATGTGTTAATTTGTGTTTCCAAATACAGCATTATTCTTCTGGACATATTTGTATATCCTGGACATTCATATTTTAAAAGAACAAATATAAAAATGAATCCATATTCCAGCAATAGATTTTGAAGGGGGTTCTTAAGTGTAAATGAGGGTATAAGTTGAAACCCTGATAGCATAGTGTTGGTGTTTAAAGATGAGAAAGATTAAATTATGATTATAAAGCTCTAGGAAAAGTGCCATGAGAAGATTTACTTCACACAGGCCCAACACAGTAGGGCATTAATATTGGTTCTACCCACCTCAAGAATGTGAGAAATATATTTACTCTATAGTTCTCTGCTATGGAGGTCCTGAAAAAAATGATACAAAGAAGTAAAGTGTGTGTGAGTGTGTGTGTGTGTGTGTGTGTGTGTTATAAAAATTAACTCTATTGCATCCATCTCAATATTCTTTCATTTTATTAAAAAATGTATGGATATGGGATGTATGCTTCTCAATGAAGTAGAGGAATAAATAAAATGATGAAATAATAGGGATATTTAACTGTTAAATTCACTTGCCTTTGCCATAGTACAGTTATTCCTCCCTTTGATGTCTTATATTCTGATCTATCTCACATAACAAGAGATGGTTTCAAGGCATGGCTATCATCTATAGGAAGCTTGATTCCATTGTTAGATTGAATAATTTTCCACTTCCTATTCTATCATTTTATGCAATTCCTCTGAAACGAATACTAAACCCCTAAAATTAAGGACTCCCAACATCCCATCATATTAAATATTTCTGTGTCTTCTCACACACAATTGGGAGAATTCCATGATACTTTTCTTCTAGCATTTAGGTAAAGTATTTTACTTACCCACTCATACATTTAGCATGTATAAACTATTTCCTAGATTTTTAAAATTTCTCCTCTATATGGCATCTTATTTCATTTTCATATATCCACTAACTTTCTGACTCTTTCTAAGCAACTAATTATGGTTACTTTAAATTCCTTTCTACTTCTTGATTTAGCCCTACATCATGAAAGTCATGCTGACTGTTCCATTTAAATATTTTTATCTTAATTTGTAAGTTGATTTCCCTTAAACAGCTAGCAGTTCTTGCTTGTCCATTCATATTTATGAGTAGAAAGTTAAATTAAGAAACACAAGAACTTTGTGGAATTCCTCATAAAGTTGATGCTTCTGACAAAGTTTCATGTGATTGGGGGTGGGGGAAGTGTAGCAGTGCACAGAGTCTTTGACTCTCCTTTCTTCCAATAATACTCAATTCTGTCTTCAAATTCCTCAAACACATCAAGTTCTGTCTGATGATGATTAGTAATGAAACTATTTGGAAATATTTATTTGACTGATATTTACAATTTTGTTTGCACAACTGCTGCTGCTTTGATTTCAGGTTTGGTATCTGCATGTAGGATGGATCCCCATGTGGGGCAGTCCCCTTTTATTAACTAATAAATTTAAAAAGCATGTAGAAAGAAATCTTGAAGACACATGGCAACTCTCTCTTTGATTTGCTTTTCCTGGTAAAGAAAATTTTGCAGACTCACAAAATTGATACACTTAATACAGGGATTAGAAGGTATAGATAGATGAACACCATTCAGGCTGAACGCTTAATTGCTATCTCCCTTTTTGTTTACGTTATCTGTTCATTAGAGATGATGTCTTTATATTTTGAGGCTGGCAGAATGCACAAACTTGGAGTATATAAATCTAGGGTCTTTATCCTGCCTTAAAATTAATATGTCTTTTTTGTTAACCTGAGTATTTTTATGTGAAAAGTAAAATAATATTATATACCACAAACGGGTATGTGATACAAATGTCGATTATAAAGTATTCTTTGTGGATATAATAATTAACTTACTTATTTAAATTTTAAATTATGTTAGTCTCATACATATAACATAATGTGGTTACATTTTACTTTACAGTAT
This sequence comes from Mus musculus, assembly GCF_000001635.26. NCBI lineage: Eukaryota > Metazoa > Chordata > Mammalia > Rodentia > Muridae > Mus > Mus musculus. Next base: position 20,303,440 of record NC_000081.6, read on the forward strand.
GTATAGGAAATATAATAAACTCCTAATTCAATGCTAGAAAAAGATTAATTACAACTTAATTACTGTTTGATAGCCAGAAACTGGAAAGAACAGAGGAATGGATACAGAAAATGTGGTACATTTACACAATAGAGTACTACTCAGCAATTAAAAACAATGAATTCATGAAATTCTTAGGCAAATGGATGCATCTGGAGGATATCATCTTGAGTGAGGTAACCCAATCACAAAAGAACACACGGTATGCACTCACTTATAAGTGGAAATTAGCCCAGAAACTTAGAATATCCAAGATACAATTTTCAAAAACACATGAAATTCAAGAAGAAGGAAGACCAAAGCATGGATACTTCATTCCTTCTTAGAATGGTGAACAAAATACCCATGGAAGGAGTTACAGAGACAAAGATCTGAGCTGAGGTGGAAGGAAAGACCATCCAGAGACTGCCCCAACCAGGATCCATCCCATATACAACTACCAAACCCAGACACCATTGTATGTATATGCCAGATAGATTTTGCTGACAGGACCCTGACATAGCTCTCTCTTTTGAGGCTATGCCAATGCCTGGCAAATACAGAAGTGGATGCTAACAGTCATCTATTGGATGGAACACAGGGCCCCTAATGAAGGAGCTAGAGAAAGTACCCAAGGAGCTAAAGGGGTCTGCAACCCTATAGGAGGAACAACAATATGAACTAACCAGTACCCCCCAACAGCTGTGTCTCTAGTTGCATATGTAGCAGAGGATGGCCTATCAATGGGAGGAGAGGCCCTTGGTCTTGTGAAGATCATATGCCCCAGTACATGGGCATGCCAGGGCCAGGAAGCAGTAGTGTCTGGGATGGGAAGCAGGGCAGGGGGAGAGTATAGGAGGCTTTGGGGATAGCATTTGAAATGTAAATGAAGAAAATATCTAATAAAAAGAATTACTTAATTCTTTTAATCATAATACTGATTTAAAAAAAAATAAAAGCCAGGAAAGTAACTGTTACATTTACATTACCTAGACACTAAAAAAATCACTAGTCGATGAAGAAAGAATTGCAATTCCATGTTAAATTGATGGTGATGTCAATATAGAATTTGTTCTAAACAATTAAACCTTTAAGCTATAACAGGGGTAAAATCCATTTAAAACAACGTGAACAATTGAATCCCCATTGGCAGAATATTCACTTGTTTATATTTCTCTTGCTCTGACATCATTTCAACATAAATAATTTAAAGGATTGATATCACAAGAAAAGTAAATAAACAGTCCAAAATATCATTACAATTTGGAAAGTCATCATAATCAATCAACTGAGGTAAAATGGTTGGAATCAGATTCTGAATAAAATAAAATTTAAAGCATTGAAGTCTATTGATCAAACTGGAGCCTAAGAATATCTTGAGTAAGAAGTATAAGAGAGGGTAGGAACTGGGACTCATGCAACGTTTGTGCTAGGCCAACTTTCCCTGAGGTAGCTGCATATGGATTGATTTTTGTAAATCAAAAACAAAATAGTGGAGCATTAGTTTCATACATGTGACAGATGAACAAGGGCAGCACTGGATAAACCATTTCCATTAGTTCTACTCATTCTTACTTTCCTTTAACAAGCCACAGATTATTATGTGCTCTGTGAAAATAACTGCTAACAGTTTATAACAAATTCCCTTTCTAATATCTGTGTGAGTGTGTGTGTGTGTGTGTGTGTGTGTGTGTGTGTGTGGTGTGATGTGGTGTATGCTAAAGTACATGATTATTAGTCATTTTTTTTGTCCAAGAAAATTCTGTAATTATCATATAGTAAAATTTTATTAAACACCCCATCTTAACATTATTTATAAAACCAAGGACATAACAATGTTGTAGAACAAATAAATATAGTGTTAGAGTGTCATAATATACATAAAGAATTGTTTGAACAGAAATAATCATTGCATAAAAAATGTAATATAAGCCCAATGTGATGGCACACCCTGGTCATAGCAGTGCTTGGGAGACAAAATTTGGAGCACTACTTTAAGTATAAAGCCATACTGGTTCACTTGCAGCCAGCCTGGTCTACTAGCAGCCACCCAATGCTATGGAGTGAAGTCCTGTTTTGAAAACACAATCAACTAAACAACTAAATACCAAACCAGAGAAACAACAACAAAAGTGAATGCCTGTATAAAACTTATTATTGATATCAAATTAAAGTATTTTCATTGCAAAGTAGACTAGACATTGTAAACAAGCAATTAGAAAAAAAGTCAAGAAGGTCTTGCTGAAAAGAGCCTGATATAGCTGACTCCTGAGAGGCTCTGCCAGAGCCTGACAAATACAGACAGATGCTCATAGCCAACCATTGAACTGAGCATTGGATTCCTAATGGAAGGATTGAAGGAGCTGAAGGAGTTTGAAGACCCATAAGAGGAACAACAATATCAAACAACCAGAACCCCCAGAGCTCCCAGAGACTAAACCACCAATCATAGCTTACACATGGAGGGAACCGTGGCTCCAACTACGTATGTAGCACAGAACAGCCTTGTAGGGCATCAATGGGAAGAGAGCCCCTTGGTCTTGTGAAGGCTCCATGCCCCAGTGTAGGGGAATGCCAGGGCAGAAAGGCAGGAGTGAATAGGTGGGTTGGGGAGCACCCTCATAGAAGCAGGGGGATAGGGGATGGGAAAGGCGATTTCTAAAGGAGGGGGGACCTGGAAAGGGGATAATATTTGAAATGTAAATCAATAAAATATCCAATAATAAAAGAAAAAATTATCTACAGAAAATTTTTAAAAAGAAAAAAATAATTTATCAATCAATTTAAAAATTGGAATCAATGATAATATTTTAGAAATGAAATATTTTAATTTTTGATTATAAAGTAAAAGAAATATTGGTTTAAAATAGTAATTATTGCAGCCAGATTAGAGAAAACTTAGTTATCATGTTACTGCGGCTAGAGCAATGAATAGGAAATTGTTGTATTATTATGCCAGTGTGTTTTTCTCAGAGCATCACAATACTGAGAGTGGGCCTGGGTAGGTGAAAGTTAATGTTAACATCATCCTGGTAGCCATGAAAGTAACATTGATATTTATAAGTGGCATATTTAAATATATCAGGAAAAATGTGGAGTTGTGTAATTGCCGGGAAAAGAATGTCTCTCTAATTTTTTCAGGGCTCTGCTGTTAAAATCGAGAAGACATTACTCAAGAAGAGGAAGAACAAACCTGTGTATGAAATGAGTTAATGTGGGGGTGAGAGAATTGTAAGTTCAGTCAACTCTGAATGTCATAAGCAGCTATGAAGGCAGCCATGCACACCAATATACCTTCATTGACACACAGAGAAGTATATTTGTAAGGAGTTTAGGAAGATTAAGCATCTCGCCATAAATATACCAATCAGATGAATATATTAGTGCAACTACCCAGATTTCTGAAATGCCTCTTTAGTTACATAAATGTCTAACAATTATTTTTTATGAAAATTAAACCTAAATTTCAAATGTCTCTGTTTTCTCCATAAGGTAGGTGTCTCATTCATGTATATCATTGGGTAATGACTCTTCTTGCACTAAATTTAAAATGTTTGTATTTTTCCTATAACAAAGTTGTCTCAGTCAAACAGATGATTGGGTAATAACACTAAGTTGCTATGCTATTGTTTAACTCAGAAAAGGATAATTAATAAAATGGGCATCAGCAATTATTGGCTCATTAAATTTTATATTGATATGTAATTGTTAATTATTTCTATAAATGACAGAGCCTCTCAGGAATCTGTTTAATGTTCATATTCAAATAAATTTTTAGAAGCATTACCAATCATTTCAGGTATGTGGATTACAATTCAGCAGTTTCCTTCTAATCACAGTGACTCTCATTTCAGCCATGGGTCAATGGAATGGCAGAATAAAATGTGGCTTCTAAACTCACACAAAAGTAACTTTAAGGTAGACTTTATTTTTAATTTTATTTATCTTTTAAAATGTCCCAACATTGAATAAGGAACATTTTAATTTCTATCCACCTTTTTTGTTTTATAAACGATATTGACTTGAAGTGTAAACTTTATCAGTGTGCATTGTTTAAATTCATCGGTCATTATTATCCCAAAAGAACTATTTTGGTGGGTTTTTTTATGCTTGCGTAACCTGGACTAGAAATGCCCATAATATCATACACCATATTAAATTTCCAAGCGTAATGGAGCAAAAAAATGAATGAACTAAAACTAAAATTTGGCTATAATCTTAACTCTGCAGTATCAAACAATTAGATATTCGTCAAGAAGTCAGAAATCCATGAGAGAATTATGAGAATGTTAAGTTTTCATTTTCTGTATGATAAATTTCACAAAAGCATCAGCCTGAAGAAGATTCAAACGTTCACTATTTCAGTGAGATAAAAATCTCAACAATACTTTCTCCCTTCTCTGCTCAATATAATCCCAACAAGGTGAGTTGTTAGGTCCAGCTATATTGCTTCAAGAAACTTCTTTCATTTTCCAAGCTCATTTTGTTGTTGATAGAATCTCAGTAAACTTTTGTAATTTCCAACACATGTTATTTCCAAGTTGCTATCCTCCTACATTCTTCATACACTTTGACAGCAGTTCTCCAAGAGGAGCAGGTTTGGATCTCTGTACAATGATATGGAGTGTCTCAATCAACAAAAAGAAATTAAGGGGTAGTTGAACATGACCTTAATCACATCCTATAAGTTAGAAAGAATTCACAGATTGCCCTTTACATTATAGGGGAAGAAACTATTAGAGCTTCCAGACACAAGGAAGATGTTTAGGAGTTTATTAAAGGTCTGTTGGAAACATTGACCAAAGATTTTAGGACAGTTGCAACTTTCATCATTTTTGCAAACCTTGTTTAGTTAAAGTGTGGAAGACAAGGATACAAAGTGACACTAACCTGCTTTCTTAAACACAGGATAAGAAGGAGATGGTTAGCTCACATGACATGAGGGGGAAAAAAAAGCACAATCCCATTTATTCAGCCCCAGTAGTAAAAAGTAATCATTGGATAACATACTCTACTTTAACCAATGATATTAAAACACTTTGTTTCAATAATAACTCTTCTAACTATACATATTTCCAAGTTCAAAAATCAGCAGTCACTTGTTTCTGTGCCTCATGAGAAAACTATGTCTCAGACAATTATGACTCATTAGCTCTCATTCTAAAAGATGTTGATAGAAATTTTACTTATACATGGATTTTAAGTATAGAGTTGTTTTTATTTAAACCATCATTCTTATTGTACCCTAAGAATTCAGTGATAAAGATAAATGTTTTGTATTAGCTACAAAGTTAATAAGCTAATACAGTGTATATATATAGCCATGTAAAGAAAGAAATATATTTAACTAGTACTATTTCCAACACATAGATTCCCATGTGCCTATAGCTGATCTATGATTTCCTATTAAAAATGGTCCTTGACCTATTAAAAATATCATCTGCACATGTTTCTTAGATATAGGGGTGACACAAATTAGGGTTTCTGAAGCATCTAAGCAATTAGAAGTCAGGCTTATACCAAATTGTTAACCTTTCATTAATATTTTTGAATATGAGGCTTAAAAAAATGTTCTCAAGAATTTCCTGAATTACAGAGATTCTTTGCAATTCTATTGCAAAATGAACTTCTGAGCGCTTCTGGAAATAAGAATAACCCATTCAAATGAAATGTTTTCTTTGTTAGTTAGATGAAAGAAATTATCATAATAATAGAAGGTGGGAATATTAACTATTAATAAAATAATAACCTACTTTTTAATCAATATTTTTTATTCTTGAAGGAGTTTTTACTTCATTGTGTAATAACATCAGAGTCAAACTTGTTAAATACAAATTCATTTTTATAGGTAGTAAGATTACAGACTCTGATCTCCTTGTTTACAAAGTTTGACTCTGTCTTATGTGTGTTTGAGTCCCAAAATATGGTGGTACTACTTATTTTCTACTAATTTTCCATGTATCATCTTCCTCATAGATTAACATGCTTTGTCACATTATTCAAAACTTTAAGGAGATTAATTTTCTGTACTTTTGCTACATGGCCATAGTTATACACATAATGAATATGTAGTATAAATATAAGTATAAAGCTATGAAAGTATATATTATATATAACATATATTTATTTTATAATATAAGTATTATATGAACATATGATTACATATATAATTATGAGTCACATTAAAACTTGCAATATATTAAAACTATTACATCATTAACACTTCTGGGTATTATTTTTCCTATAAATTTCCATACTAAAATATATACTACAAACATATATATTTTAAGTTTCAGACTCATTTAACATATTTCAAGTTTACTAAAATATTTACTTCCTCGTTAAAATCCAACTAGAAAGCTAGGACTCCTGGAGGCCTTTAGAAATGTTTGGGCACTATCATATGGCTTAGACACTTTCTAAAATAGCTCTTCAGTCTTCTTCTGAAGGCATTAGACTAATATTTCTTTGCTCTGCTGATACAGGAGAGCAAATATAATATAATAGCTATCATCTGACAATGTAGAAGCAGTGGTGGGTGCCCTTTGCATGTTTGGCCCTGCATGTCCATCACTGCAGGCAATTAATTCAGGGACATTGTTAGCACATTCAGTTTTTGATCTTTTTGTAGAAACTGCTACACAAAGATTTTAATTAATGCCAGTCAAGATGGTGATATTGCGCTTTGATTTGTGAGCTAAGATGCATGGAAATTGAATCCTCATGAGTTTTACAAAAATCATGTGAATGGCAACTTGATTTGACTATTCAATTAACCTGAACAACATGGTGAATACTTAAAACTATTCTAAACTATTAGATTTTTGACAAATTAATCTCTTCATATTTTCAATACTTTTTGTTTTTATATTTTGATTTTAGTGATGTTTAATGATGTGCCCTTTTAATAATTTCCTTTGATTATATTTCTTTTTTTCTCTAGAAAATGAATTGTTTCATCATGCAATATATCCTGATTAGAGTTTCCCATTGTTCTACTCTTTGTAGTTTTGCCTCATATACCCTCCCTTCCATATTCGCTTGTTTTCTGTCTTTCACTAAGAATGGACAGCCTTCTAAGAAATAATAACCAACCATGATAAAATGTAATACAATAAGAAGAGGCAAAACTTCTCTACTGTAGTTGGATACAGCAACCTAACAAAAGGCAGAGCTGAAGAGCAGGCAGTAGCGTCAGAGACCTACTCATTCTCACAGGCAGGAGTCACATACAAATTCTCAACTAACAGCTATAATACATGTGCAGAGGACCTGGTACAGACCCATGTAGGATCTGTGCCTGTTGCTGTCTCTGTGAGTTCATATGTCCCTTGCTTGTTTGATTTAGAAGGTCCTGTACTCTCAGTATCCTCCATCCTTTCTGGCACTTGCAATCCTTCTGCATCCATTTTAGGCTTTCTATGCGCAATATCAGGCTGTGTAACTTTACTTTTTACTAAAATAAATTTATATTCTTTGATTGTTTTTATTCACTTTACAACCTGGTCTCTCTTTCCCTTTCTGGTCGTCCCCTTCCAACGTACCCCCATCCCAGCTACCCTTCTCCTCTGAAAGAGTAGAGGCCTCTCTGGGTATCTTGTCACCCTGGCATATCACATCTCTGCAGGGCTAAGCTTCTTCTTCCACTGAGGCCAGACAAGACAGCCAAGTTAGGGGAATGTATGCCACAGACAGGCAACAGCTTTAGGGATAACCTCCACTCCAGTTGTTCCAGAACTGCAAGAAGACCGAGCTGCACATGTGCTACATATGTGACAGGAAGTGGGGGTTAGGTCCAGCACCTGTATGCTCATTGGATGGTGGCTCAGTCTCTGAGAACCCCCAAAGGTTGAGGTTAGTTGATTCTGTTGGTCTTCCTGAGGAGTTCCAACTCACTGTGGGGCCCTCATTCATTCCCTCAACTCTTCATTAAGAATTTCCAAGCTTCACCCTTTTTTTTTTTTTTTTTTTTTTTTTTTAGCTGTAGCCTCTACAACCGTTTGGGTCAGCTACCAGGTGAGGACAGTTATGCTAGGTTCCTGTTTGCAGGCATAACAGAGTTTCATTCATGATGACAGGGATTGGTGCTTATCCATAGATGGATCTCTGCTTGGGCTGGTTAATGCTTGGCTCTACCCTACTTCCCTACATTTCTTGTATGCTGGATAAATTTTTGATTGAATGTTTTGTAGATGGGTTGGTGTCCCTATTGCTCCACTAAGATTTCTGCCTGTCTACAGGAGGTGCACTCTTCAGGTTCCATATCCCCACTTCTATGGTCACCCCCATTGATTCTTGGGAGCCTCCCAAATCCACGGTCTCTGGCACATCCTTGAAATGTTCTCTACACCCTCACTTCTGCCAACTTCAATTTTTCATTCAATCTCATGTCCTCCTCCCAATTCTCCTCCCCATCCCTTCTCCCACCCAGTTCTCTCCCTCTATCTGCTTTCTATGACTAGTTCATTCCCCTTTCTAAGTGGAATTCAAGCATCCACACTCAGGCTTGCCTTCTTGCTTAGTTTCTTTGGAACTGTGTATTATAGCATGGGATATTCAAAACACGGGGTAAAAGACTTAGAGACTTCTCAACAGAAGTATCTTGAATGGCCACGAAATACTTTTAAAAATGTTCAAGAGCCTAAATCCTCAGGGAAATACAAATTAAAATAATTCTGTGATTGTATCTGACAACCATTATAACGCCTAAGATTGAACACTCAAGAGATGGCACATGCTGGAGAGGATGTGAAGCAAGGGGAACACTCCTCTATTGCTGGTAGAAGTGCAAACTTGTACAACCACTTTGGAAATGATTTTTGCAATTTCTCAGAAAACCCAGGATAAATCTACGTCAAGAACCAGCTGTACCAATCCTGTGCATACGCTCAAAAGATTACACACGGCACCACAGAGACATTTGCTCAACTAAGTTCACACCAAATTTATTCACAATACCCAGAAACTGGAAACAACCAAGATGTTCCTCAATGGAAGAATGAATAACGAAAATGTGGTACATCTACCAATGCAATATTAATCGGCTCTTAAGACGATATGAATGTTTCAGGCAAATAGATGGAACTTGAGAATATCATCCTAAGTGAGGTAACCCAACATTAGTGCATGCATGTAATGTACTCATTTATAAGTGGACATTTGCCACAAAATACAGGATATTGTTTGAGGTTTTATTCCTGCTTCAGAGTCATGGTGCCCTTGAAGTGTTGGTTTTGCATTTAATAGGCTCCTAAAGAACACTGCATTTGAACTCATATGAGCTCACCTTACTAGGATTATAGACATGTATGTCTTATGATTTTCATGTTTTATAATATCCAAGTTTTAAATTTTAGTTTGATAACTTCTCCCTAGCAATCATAATAATTTATAAGAGTTTTATTATATATACATAATTACATAAATTATAATTTATAATTTATATACAATGAACTAAAGTAACTTATAGTTTATTAATTACATATTTAGGGGAGGGTGAAATCCGAATTTTTATATTTATTAATATTCATAAGTGTTGTGCACTTTTCATAAAAAGACTGCAATAATAGCCAGATATTTTTGTTCTTGGATCAATTTATCTTAAACAGAGTTTAACCAAAAAAAAAGATGTATATATTATGAAGTAATTGAAAGTTCATATTTTCAAAACACAAAACTATGTTAATGATTTTTAACTATTCTTGAGATGGAAGTCCAAGAGAAGGTCACTAATAATATAAATGATGCCATATTTTATGAATATGTATGCAGTATGTGATCTTCCCACACTCATCTGCATCCTAATACACAAATAGAGCCAGCTCTTATTGACTTTAAAGAGGAAAAAGTCTGGAAATTTAGTTACTGACCTGAATTTTTCATTCTTTTCTTCAAGCAAGGACATTTCTGAAGAAAAAGAAAGTCAGTGAGTTTTCTCATATCTATCCGAAGTTTAGACAAAGACATACTATTGGCATAAGTGATGGAAAAAGAGGTGGATACTGGATTCAGTTTAACAAAGAATGTCAAAATGTACTCAGTGCTTTTACCACGGTTGAAATAGAAATCATAGATTGATAGGTGTCGGTTTATATGTTAATCTCTTACAAACAAAATGTTTCTCTTATTTATTTATTTATTTATTTATTTACTTACTTACTTACTTATGTATTTACATATATTGGAATAAAGCAACAGATAGATGTATGTAAGGTTACAATATTTGCAGTTATTTTTCCTCAAAGCCATAAAAGTTTGAAGTAGTGAAAATAAGGAGAAATGAATAAAAATAATTATTTTTTTAAAAAGTACTTTGTGGAGGTAGCAAAATCTGGGAAAGGGTGTTTTCAAATATTTGCTGGGTATTCTGTTCTCTAAAACCTTTATGCATTCACATACGTACCAATAATAGTAAACCTAGTACAAAATATAGAAATGAACAATATGTATTTTACCAAAGCTTTATAAATGGGGTCAGAAAATGTTCACTTCTAGGCCCTCATGCATTCTGATCTCTTATAAAGAGCAGGGACTGGGCAAGCTATTAAGGACCTTTTCTGAAAGTCAGAGCACACAGAGAAACACACTCACAGAGACCTAATCTAGGCTTATCTAATGTTTCCCATTGGTCTACCCCTTATCACCACATGCCAGGTGTTTATATTATACTGGATTAAAACAAGGTATGTGAAGATCCAGGTCCGGTTCCAAGAGATAATAAAAGAGCTAAATGAGAACAAGAGATGTGAGTGTGAACTTTAACACTAAAATCTATAAAATTTAGCAAACATTATAAGTCTATCCTTCACTACATGAATATAAATTCAATAGCTAATGCCTCTGTAACTTAGTTCTTTCTATGTGAATTATTATTACTACTTCAGTTCTGTTTCTATCTTTATTCCTTTCATCTGAAATAGTAAAAGGATTTCTGAAAGGCATATCCACACACACAGAATGAAGAAATAGATGGGAAATGTAAAGCAATTCTTGTTAAAACGCAATAGGCTCCTGCAGAGGTTTGAATAACAGACAGAACTATGTGTAAAATAGATAGCACAGAGAACTATGTGGAACTTATGCACTGACTAGAACTCTCTAAAAGTCATTTTTAATTTTTAATTACTGTTAGAATTCTGTAACACTTCAAAGGGATGTACATGGGTAGCTCACTAATACATTCGGGCTAACACACATAAACACACACACACACACACACACACACACACACAAGGAAGCAGTGTGATAAAACTTTGTCAGACATATAAAAGATTGAAAATTCATAAAAAAGAATGAAAAGATATTATAAGAAATATCTAAGAACTTTGATACTATTACAACAAAATACTATCCTATGTGAAAAGGAAATATAAGAAGAGAGAAATATTTAGAGAATATTTAATGTAATAATGATTAGTTTTTGAAAATTAAGCCAACAAAATCCCAAAGACCTCAGAAAAGAATATTTGTGATAGAATGCAAAAAGATAATAATATAGTCTCTACTTGTTAAACTGTACAAACCAGAGACAAATTACTAATGTTGACAGGAAACAGACAGACAGAAAACAAGCATAGCCATACAACTATGAGAGGTATTGATACTGAGCACACTTCCCACAGACATTTTGAAGTTAGATTATAACTCTATTGAAGGTACAGCAAAAACAAACACCTCCACCTGAATTTCTATGTTCAGAGAAAATATCCATTAAATTGAAGACAGAATCAAACACTTTTATCTAACAAAACAAAAGCTGAGTTTGCTGTCAGTGGATCTATCATCAACATGTACTTAAGCAATTCCTTCACTGAAAAATGCAATATTAGAAGGCAGATATCTGGTACTATACAGAGAGTTGCAGAAGACAAATTAACTGATATTTCATCATTTGCTTTAATTCACCTAACAGGTAATATGTTCCAAATATAATGATAATAATCAAACAATAATTTGGAAATATCTACAAGAATGATTTCATTTTAGAATGCATTACATAAGACCATATCTCTAGATACAATGTATCAGGTTATAGATAAAAAAACTGAAAGACAGAAATGTTGCAGGAAATGGGATGTTTGAATTAGACATGCTCTAAGATAAACCATGAGTTACCTTCAAAGCAATGTCAACTAATTACGTTCTACTCCGTATGACTATTAAACTACCAAAATATAGACGGTGCAGGAGAGATACTTGGGAAGCAGTTTCTTCCACACTGAGGAGAGGAAGGGGTCTCACAAGACTCAGGAAGTAAAGGATGCTTACATGTTTTAGGAACCTAAACAAAACATATAAAGATCTGGCATTTTCTGCAGCTTAAAGTAGTGACAGGACCTGCCCATAGTGCATGCAACGCAGAAACTGGTGGGAAAAGAAGACTCTTCAGACAGCTGAATAAGCAGACAGCAAGTTTTACAGAGGAGTCCAGAGACACATCTTTTAGGATACATCATGAATACCAGCATGTGCTTCCAGGCCAGGTGCTTGCTGTAAATGATCTGTGCTCACGTTTGTAACTCCTCATGTATGCATACGCAATTAGTTCTAACAAACTCACTGATTCACTGACCTAGACTGTAGTACAAGAGTACAGATATTCCCTTGGACTATTATGTTTTGGGTTTTTGTTTGTTTGTTTGGTTGGTTGGTTTGGTTTGGGTTTTTTGTTTGTTTGTTTTGTTTTTTTGTTTTTGTTTTTTTTTTTACATCTTCCCAGGTAAACTCAAAACAACAATGTTAAACTTTTGTATTATTGAACTTACTATTTGAAATTCAAATATTTGCATGTTGAAAGTAGGATATTCATTAGTCAATTAAGTTCAAAATTAAGAATACAGGAAAGCTTTTCAGAAAAAGAAATTCCAACTATTCATTTTTAAGAGACCTTTAAAGTGGAAATAGCATGTTCATATATATATATATGAAAACTCAATTTTTAAGAAAAATAATGTGGTCTGAACTCCTTATTTACCTAATTCTTTTTTTTTTTTTTTTTTTTTTTTTTAGTAGAAGAGGCTTCATTACATGTTACATTGTAATGAGAATCTGCAATATTTTTCCTTAGGAGATACTAAGGCTACCATTTCATCTTCTCCGATTCTTTTTTTTTTTTTTTTTTCCATTTTTTATTAGGTATTTAGCTCATTTACATTTCCAATGCTATACCAAAAGTCCCCCTTACCCACCCACCCCCACTCCCCTACCCACCCACTCCCCCCCTTTGGCCCTGGCGTTCCCCTGTACCGGGGCACACAAAGTCTGCGTGTCCAATGGGCCTCTCTTTCCAGTGATGGCCGACTAGGCCATCTTTTGATACATATGCAGCTAGAGTCAAGAGCTCAGGGGTACTGGTTAGTTCATAATGTTGTTCCACCTATAGGGTTGAAGATCCCTTTAGCTCCTTGGGTACTTTCTCTAGCTCCTCCATTGGGAGCCCTGTGATCCATCCATTAGCTGACTGTGAGCATCCACTTCTGTGTTTGCTAGGCCCCGGCATAGTCTCACAAGAGACAGCTACATCTGGGTCCTTTCGATAAAATCTTGCTAGTATATGCAATGGTGTCAGCGTTTGGATGCTGATTATGGGGTGGATCCCTGGATATGGCAGTCTCTACATGGTCCATCCTTTCATCTCAGCTCCAAACTTTGTTTCTGTAACTCCTTCCATGGGTGTTTTGTTCCCACTTCTAAGGAGGGGCATAGTGTCCACACTTCAGTCTTCATTTTTCTTGAGTTTCATGTGTTTAGGAAATTGTATCTTATATCGTGGGTATCCTAGGTTTTGGGCTAGTATCCACTTATCAGTGAGTACATATTGTGTGAGTTCCTTTGTGATTGTGTTACCTCACTCAGGATGATGCTCTCCAGGTCCATCCATTTGGCTAGGAATTTCATAAATTCATTCTTTTTAATAGCTGAGTAGTACTCCATTGTGTAGATGTACCACATTTTCTGTATCCATTCCTCTGTTGAGGGGCATCTGGGTTCTTTCCAGTTTCTGGCTATTATAAATAAGGCTGCTATGAACATAGTGGAGCATGTGTCCTTCTTACCAGTTGGGGCTTCTTCTGGATATATGCCCAGGAGAGGTATTGCTGGATCCTCCGGTAGTACTATGTCCAATTTTCTGAGGAACCGCCAGACTGATTTCCAGAGTGGTTGTACAAGCCTGCAATCCCACCAACAATGGAGGAGTGTTCCTCTTTCTCCACATCCTCGCCAGCATCTGCTGTCACCTGAATTTTTGATCTTAGCCGTTCTCACTGGTGTGAGGTGGAATCTCAGGGTTGTTTTGATTTGCATTTCCCTGATGATTAAGGATGTTGAACATTTTTTCAGGTGCTTCTCTGCCATTCGGTATTCCTCAGGTGAGAATTCTTTGTTCAGTTCTGAGCCCCATTTTTTAAGGGGGTTATTTGATTTTCTGAGGTCCACCTTCTTGAGTTCTTTATATATGTTGGATATTAGTCCCCTATCTGATTTAGGATAGGTAAAGATCCTTTCCCAGTCTGTTGGTGGTCTTTTTGTCTTATAGACAGTGTCTTTTGCCTTGCAGAAACTTTGGAGTTTCATTAGGTCCCATTTGTCAATTCTCGATCTTACAGCACAAGCCATTGCTGTTCTGTTCAGGAATTTTTCCCCTGTGCCCATATCTTCAAGGCTTTTCCCCACTTTCTCCTCTATAAGTTTCAGTGTCTCTGGTTTTATGTGAAGTTCCTTGATCCACTTAGATTTGACCTTAGTACAAGGAGATAAGTATGGATCGATTCGCATTCTTCTACATGATAACAACCAGTTGTGCCAGCACCAATTGTTGAAAATGCTGTCTTTCTTCCACTGGATGGTTTTGGCTCCCTTGTCGAAGATCAAGTGACCATAGGTGTGTGGGTTCATTTCTGGGTCTTCAATTCTATTCCATTGGTCCACTTGTCTGTCTCTATACCAGTACCATGCAGTTTTTATCACAATTGCTCTGTAGTAAAGCTTTAGGTCAGGCATGGTGATTCCACCAGAGGTTCTTTTATCCTTGAGAAGAGTTTTTGCTATCCTCGGTTTTTTGTTATTCCAGATGAATTTGCAAATTGCTCCTTCTAATTCGTTGAAGAATTGAGTTGGAATTTTAATGGGGATTGCATTGAATCTGTAGATTGCTTTTGGCAAGATAGCCATTTTTACAATGTTGGTCCTGCCAATCCATGAGCATGGGAGATCTTTCCATCTTCTGAGATCTTCTTTAATTTCTTTCTTCAGGGACTTGAAGTTTTTATCATACAGATCTTTCACTTCCTTCGTTAGAGTCACGCCGAGATATTTTATATTATTTGTGGCTATTGAGAAGGGTGTTGTTTCCCTAATTTCTTTCTCAGCCTGTTTATTCTTTGTGTAGAGAAAGGCCATTGACTTGTTTGAGTTAATTTTATATCCAGCTACTTCACCGAAGCTGTTTATCAGGTTTAGGAGTTCTCTGGTGGAATTTTTAGGGTCACTTATATATACTATCATATCATCTGCAAAAAGTGATATTTTGACTTCCTCTTTTCCAATTTGTATCCCCTTGATCTCCTTTTGTTGTCGAATTGCTCTGGCTAATACTTCAAGTACTATGTTGAAAAGGTAGGGAGAAAGTGGGCAGCCTTGTCTAGTCCCTGATTTTAGTGGGATTGCTTCCAGCTTCTCTCCATTTACTTTGATGTTGGCTACTGGTTTGCTGTAGATTGCTTTTATCATGTTTAGGTATTGGCCTTGAATTCCTGATCTTTCCAGAACTTTTATCATGAATGGGTGTTGGATCTTGTCAAATGCTTTTTCTGCATCTAACGAGATGATCATGTGGTTTTTGTCTTTGAGTTTGTTTATATAATGGATTACATTGATGGATTTTCGTATATTAAACCATCCCTGCATCCCTGGAATAAAACCTACTTGGTCAGGATGGATGATTGCTTTAATGTGTTCTTGGATTCGGTTAGCGAGAATTTTATTAAGGATTTTTGCATCGATGTTCATAAGAGAAATTGGTCTGAAGTTCTCTATCTTTGTTGGATCTTTCTGTGGTTTAGGTATCAGAGTAATAGTGGCTTCATAAAATGAGTTGGGTAGAATACCTTCTACTTCTATCTTGTGAAAAAGTTTGTGCAGAACTGGAGTTAGATCTTCTTTGAAGGTCTGATAGAACTCTGCACTAAACCCGTCTGGTCCTGGGCTTTTTTTGGCTGGGAGACTATTAATAACTGCTTCTATTTCTTTAGGGGATATGGGACTGTTTAGAAGGTCAACTTGATCCTGATTCAACTTTGGTACCTGGTATCTGTCCAGAAATTTGTCCATTTCGTCCAGGTTTTCCAGTTTTGTTGAGTATAGCCTTTTGTAGAAGGATCTGATGGTGTTTTGGATTTCTTCAGGATCTGTTGTTATGTCTCCCTTTTCATTTCTGATTTTGTTAATTAGGATTTTGTCCCTGTGCCCTTTAGTGAGTCTAGCTAAGGGTTTATCTATCTTGTTGATTTTCTCAAAGAACCAACTCCTCGTTTGGTTAATTCTTTGAATAGTTCTTCTTGTTTCCACTTGGTTGATTTCACCCCTGAGTTTGATTATTTCCTGCCGTCTACTCCTCTTGGGTGAATTTGCTTCCTTTTTTTCTAGAGCTTTTAGATGTGTTGTCAAGCTGCTAGTATGTGCTCTCTCCCGTTTTTTCTTGAAGGCACTCATAGCTATGAGTTTCCCTCTTAGAAATGCTTTCATTGTGTCCCAAAGGTTTGGGTACGTTGTGGCTTCATTTTCATTAAACTCTAAAAAGTCTTTAATTTCTTTCTTTATTCCTTCCTTGACCAAGGTATCATTGAGAAGAGTGTTGTTCAGTTTCCATGTGAATGTTGGCTTTCTGTTATTTATTTTGTTATTGAAGATCAGCCTTAGTGCATGGTGATCTGATAGGATACATGGGACAATTTCAATATTTTTGAATCTGTTGAGGCCTGATTTGTGACCTATTATGTGGTCAATTTTGGAGAAGGTACCATGAGGTGCTGAGAAGAAGGTATATCCTTTTGTTTTAGGGTAAAATGTTCTGTAGATATCTGTCAGATCCATTTGTTTCATCACTTCTGTTAGTTTCAGTGTGTCCCTGTTTAGTTTCTGTTTCCATGATCTGTCCATTGGTGAAAGTGGTGTGTTGAAGTCTCCCACTATTATTGTGTGAGGCGCAATGTGTGCTTTGAGCTTTACTAAAGTTTCTTTAGTGAATGTGGCTGCTCTTGTATTTGGAGCATAGATATTCAGAATTGAGAGTTCCTCTTGGAGGATTTTACCTTTGATGAGAATGAAGTGTCCCTCCTTGTCTTTTTTGATGACTTTGGGTTGGAAGTCAATCTTATCAGATATTAGGATGGCTACTCCTGCTTGTTTCTTCATACCATTTGCTTGGAAAATTGTTTTCCAGCCTTTCATTCTGAGGTAGTGTCTATCTTTTTCTCTGAGATGAGTTTCCTGTAAGCAGCAAAATGTTGGGTCTTGTTTGTGTAGCCAGTTTGTTAGTCTATGTCTTTTTATTGGCGAGTTGAGACCATTGATGTTAAGAGATATTAAGGAAAAGTAATTGTTGCTTCCTGTTATTTTAGTTGTTAAAGGTGGCATTCTGTTCTTGTGGCTGTCTTCTTTTAGGTTTGTTGAGGGATTACCTTCTTGTTTTTTCTAGGGCGTTGTTCCCGTTCTTGTATTGGTATTTTTCTGTTATTATCCTTTGAAGGGCTGGATTCGTGGAGAGATAATGCGTGAATTTGGTTTTGTCGTGGAATACTTTGGTTTCTCCCTCTATGATAATTGAGAGTTTGGCTGGGTATAGTAGCCTGGGCTGCAGTTTGTGTTCTCTTAGTGTCTGTATAACATCTGTCCAGGCTCTTCTGGCTTTCATAGTCTCTGGTGAAAAATCTGGTGTAATTCTGATAGGCTTGCCTTTATATGTTACTTGACCTTTTTCCCTTACTGCTTTTAGTATTCTATCTTTATTTAGTGCATTTGATGTTCTGATTATTATGTGTCGGGAGGAATTTCTTTTCTGGTCCAGTCTATTTGGAGTTCTGTAGGCTTCTTGTATGTTCATATGCATCTCATTCTTTAGATTTGGGAAGTTTTCTTCAATAATTTTGTTGAAGATGTTTGCTGGACCTTTGAGTTGAAAATCTTCATTCTCATCCACTCCTATTATCCGTACGTTTGGTCTTCTTATTGTGTCCTGGATTTCCTGGATATTTTGAGTTAGGATCTTTTTGCATTTTCCATTTTCTTTGATTGTTGTGCCGATGTTCTCTATGGAATCTTCTGCACCTGAGATTCTCTCTTCCATCTCTTGTATTCTGTTGCTGATGCTCAAATCTATGGTTCCAGATTTCTTTCCTAGGGTTTCTATCTCTAGTGTTGCCTCGCTTTGAGTTTTCTTTATTGTGTCTACTTCCCTTTTTAGGTCTAGTATGGTTTTGTTCATTTCCATCACCTGTTTGTATGTTTTTTCCTCTTTTTCTGTAAGGACTTCTACCTGTTTGATTGTGTTTTCCTGTTTTTCTTTAAGGACTTGTAACTCTTTAGCAGTGTTCTCCTGTATTTCTTTAAGTGATTTATTAAAGTCCTTCTTGATGTCCTCTACCATCATCATGAGATATGCTTTTAAATCTAGGTCTAGGTTCTCAGGTGTGTTGGGGTTCCCTGGACTGGGCGAAGTGGGTGTGCTGGGTTCTGGTGATGGTGAGTGGTCTTGGTTCCTGTTAGTAAGATTCCTCCGTTTACCTTTCGCCATCTGGTAATCTCTGGAGTTAGTAGTTATAGTTGACTCTGTTTAGAGATTGTTCTTCTGGTGATTCTGTTACCGTCTATCAGCAGACCTGGGAGACAGATTCTCTCCTCTGAGTTTCAGTGCTCAGAGCACTCTCTGCTGGCAAGCTCTCTTACAGGGAAGGTGCGCAGATATCTTGTATTTGGACCTCCTCCTGGCCGAAGAAGAAGGCCCAAAACAGGACCTTTCTCAGACACTGTGTTGCTTTGGCAGTTCCCAGGTGGTACAGACTCTCACCTAAGCAGACTAAATTCCTAAGTTCCTTGGAGTCCCGGGACCAAGATGGCGACCGCTGCTGCTGTGGCTTAGGTCGCCTCCCCAGCCGGGTGGGCACCTGTCCTCCGGTCCGGAAGGTGGCCGGCTGTCCCCGGCCCACAAAGGGTGCTGCCTCAGCGCCTCTGTGCTTCTGCCTGTTCCAGAAGCTGTCAGGTTCTCTGGCGCACCCTCTCACCTGTTCAGACTAATTTCCTAAGTTCGGCGGGTCCCGGACCAAGATGGCGACCACTGCTGCTGTGGCTTAGGCCGCCTCCCCAGCCGGGCGGGCACCTGTCCTCTGGTCCGGAAGGTGGCCGGCTGTCCCCGGCCCACACAGGGTGCTGCCTCAGCGCCTCTGTGCTTCCGCCTGTTCCAGAAGCTGTCAGGTTCTCTGGCGCACCCTCTCACCTGTTCAGACTAATTTCCTAAGTTCGGCGGGTCCCGGACCAAGATGGCGACCGCTGCTGCTGTGGCTTAGGCCGCCTCCCCAGCCGGGTGGGCACCTGTCCTCCGGTCCGGACGGTGGCTGGCTGTCCCCGGCCCACAAAGGGTGCTGCCTCAGCGCCTCTGTGCTTCCGCCTGTTCCAGAAGCTGTCAGGTTCTCTGGCGCACCCTCTCACCTGTTCAGACTAATTTCCTAAGTTCGGCAGGTCCCGGACCAAGATGGCGACCGCTGCTGCTGTGGCTTAGGTCGCCTCCCCAGCCGGGCGGGCACCTGTCCTCTGGTCCGGAAGGTGGCCGGCTGTCCCCGGCCCACACAGGGTGCTGCCTCAGCGCCTCTGTGCTTCCGCCTGTTCCAGAAGCTGTCAGGTTCTCTGGCGCACCCTCTCACCTGTTCAGACTAATTTCCTAAGTTCGGCGGGTCCCGGACCAAGATCCATCTTCTCCGATTCTTAAATGTAAACATCTGATAGTACAAATTAGACTTTCTCTATTTTCCAATATATCTTTTTAATTTGGTCTTGTCTAAATTCCATTTTGTATACTGTATTCTAGTAATATACAATTGTATATTATACTTTTATGCATGTAAATGTATTAAATGGGAACGTGAAGTAAAATGATGAGTTATAAACTAAGTGTAAAATAACACTAACTTTATTACGTAAGAATATAACTACCATGTTGAAGAGATGCGTCCATTGTTAAGAGCACTGAAGGCTTGTGCAGAGAACCTGACATCAATTATCAGCTCCTACATGGTGACTCAGCTCCTACATGGTGACTCAGCTCCTACATGGTGACTCATCTCCTACATGGTGACACAAACCCATCCATAACCTCAGCAACAACCCAATAAATTAAAATAAACATATCTACTGCACCTTTCAGGGCTAGCAAGATCACTCAGTAGCAACAATGTTAATATATGATAAGAAAAATTTGAAATATGCAAAATAAAGATATAGAAATTATTAAGTATTAAAATAACTAAACAATACTACATCAAACACTAATTAATAAAACTATTTTGTCTAAACCTCAGTTATGAGTCAATGTAAGCTCAAAATGTAAAATGTTAAAATTGATAAACTAGTATTTCATTTAATATAAATAGAATGTTTTCATCCTCTAAAGAAACTGAGCCTTAAAATCATTATCTATATGCAAATTATCTATGAATAGGCACATGAACCAACATTAGTAGATGAATGGAACTTTATTATAAATTATATTGAACTATTCGAATATGCTATATTTTTTCTTTTTTTAAATGTTCAGGTTTTTTTAAAATATTTTTTATTACGCATTTTCCTCAATTACATTTCCAATGCTATCCCAAAATTCCCCATAGACTCCCCCCACTTTCCTACCCACCCATTCCCATTTTTTTGGCCCTAGCGTTCCCCTGTACTGGGGCATATAAAGTTTGCGTGTCCAATGGGGCTCTCTTTCAAGTGATAGCCGACTAGGCCATTTTTGATACATATGCAGCTAGAGACAAGAGCTCCGGGGTACTGGTTAGTTCATATTGTTGTTCCACCTATAGGGTTGCAGATCCCTTTAGCTCCTTGGGTACTTTCTCTAGCTCCTCCATTGGGAGCCCTGTGATCCATCCAATAGCTGACTGTGAGCATCCACTTCTGTGTTTGCTAGGCCCCGGCATAGTCTCACAAGAGACATCTATATCTGGGTCCTTTCAGCAAAATCTTGCTAGTGTATGCAATGGTGTCAGCCTTTGGAAGCTGATTATGGGATGATTCCCTGGATATGGCAGTCTCTAGATGGTCCATCCTTTCCTCACAGCTCCAAACTTTATCTGTGTAACTCCTTAAATGGGTGTTTTGTTCCCAATTCTAAGAAGGGGCAAAGTGTCCACACTATGGTCTTCATTCTTCTTGAGTTTCATGCGTTTAGCAAATTCTGTCTTATATCTTGGTTATCCTAAGTTTCTGGGCTAATATCCACTTATCAGTGAGTACATATTGTGTGAGTTCCTTTGTGATTGGGTTACCCGCCTCAGGATGATGCCCTCCAAGTCCATCCATTTGCCTAGGAATTTCATAAATTCATTCTTTTTGATAGCTGAGTAGTAATCCAGTGTGTAAATATACCACATTTTCTGTATCCATTCCTCTGTTGAGGGACATCTGGGTTCTTTCTAGCTTCTGGCTATCATAAATAAGGCTGTTATGAACATAGTGGAGCATGTGTCTGTCTTACTGGTTTTGATATGTTCTGGGTATATGCCCAGGAGAGGTATTGCAGGATCCTCTGGTAGTACTATGTCCAATTTTCTGAGG
The DNA here is from genome assembly GCF_000001635.26 of Mus musculus. Taxonomy (NCBI): domain Eukaryota; kingdom Metazoa; phylum Chordata; class Mammalia; order Rodentia; family Muridae; genus Mus; species Mus musculus. The sequence goes on from NC_000081.6 coordinate 20,325,283, forward strand.
AACCAACAGACTGATTTCCAGAGTGGTTGTACAAGCTTGCAATCCCACCAACAATAGAGGAGTGTTCCTCTTCCTCCACATCCTCGCCAGCATCTGCTGTCACCTGAATTTTTGATCTTAACCATTCTGACTTGTGTGAGGTGGAATCTCAGGGTTGTTTTGATTTGCATTTCCCTGATGATTAAGGATGTTGAACATTTTTTCAGGTGCTTCTCTGCCATTCGGTATTCCTCAGGTGAGAATTCTTTGTTCAGTTCTGATGCCCATTTTTCAATGGGGTTAATTGATTTTCTGGAGTCCACTTTCTTGAGTTCTTTATATATATTGGATATTAGTCCTCTATCTGATTTAGGATAGGTAAAGATACTTTCCCAATCTGTTGGTGGTCTTTTTGTCTTATTGACGGTGTCTTTTGCCTTGCAGAAGCTTTGCAGTTTCATGAAGTCCCATTTGTCAATTCTCAATCTTACAGCACAAGCCATTGCTGTTCTATTCAGGAATTTTTCCCCTATGCCCATATCTTCAAGGCTTTTCCCCACTTTCTCCTCTATAAGTTTCAGTGTCTCTGGTTCTTTGTGAAGTTCCTTGATCCACTTAGATTTGACCTTAGTACAAGGAGATAGGAATGGATCAATTCCCATTCTTCTACATGATAACAACCAGTTGTGCCCACACCATTTGTTGAAAATGCTGTCTTTCTTTAACTGGATGTTTTTAACTCCCTTGTCGAATATCAAGTGGCCATAGGTGTGTGGGTTCATTTCTGGGTCTTCAATTCTATTCCATTGGTCTACTTGTCTGTCACTATACCAGTACCATGCAGTTTTTATTACAATTGCTCTGTAGTAAAGCTTTAGGTCAGGCATGGTGATTCCACAAGAGGTTATTTTATCCTTGAGAAGAGTTTTTGCTATCCTAGGTTTTTTGTTATTCCAGATGAATTTGCAGATTGCTGAGTTGGAATTTTGATTTGGATTGCATTGAATCTGTAGATTGCTTTTGGCAAGATAGCCATTTTTACTATATAGATCCTGCCAATCCATGAGCATGGGAGATCTTTCCATCTTCTGAGATCTTCTTTAATTTCTTTCTTCAGAGACTTGAAGTTCTTATCATACAGATCTTTCATTTTCTTAGTTAGAGTCACTCCAAGGTATTTAATATTATTTGTGTCTATTGAGAAGGGTGTTGTTTCCCTAATTTCTTTCTCAGCCTGGTTATTCTTTGTTTAGGGAAAGGCCATTGACTTGTTTGAGTTAATTTTATATCCAGCTACTTCACCAAAGCTGTTTATCAGGTTTAGGAATTCTCTGGTGCAATTTTTAAGGTCACTTATATATACTATCATATCATCTGCAAAAAGTGATATTTTGACTTCATCTTTTACAATTCATATCCCCTTGATCTCCTTTTGTTGTCAAATTGATCTGGCTAGGACTTCAAGTACAACGTTGAATAGGTATACAGAGAGTGGACAGCCATATCTAGCCCCTGATTTTAGTGGGATTGCGTCAAGCTTCTCACTATTTACTTTGATTTTGGCTACTGGTTTGCTGTAGATTGCTTTTATCATGTTTAGGTATGGGCCTTGAATACCTGATCTTTCCAAGACTTTTATCATGAATGTGTGTTGGATGGTGTCGAATGCTTTTTCCACATCTAACGAGATGATCATGTGGTTTTTGTCTTTGAGTTTGTTTATATAATAGATTATGTTGATGGATTTTGTATATTAAACCATCCCTGCATCCCTTGAATAAAACCTACTTGGTCAGGGTGTATGATTGCTGTAATGTGTTCTTGGATTTGGTTAGCAAGAATTTTATTGAGGATTTTTGCATCTGTATTCATAATGGGAATTGGTCTGAAGTTCTCTATCTTTGTTGGATCTTTCTGTGGTTTAGGTATCAGAGTAATTGTGGCTTAATAAAATGAGTTGGGTAGAGTTCCTTCTACTTCTATTTTGTGGAATAGTTTGTGCAGAACTGGAATTAGATCTTCTTTGAAGGTCTGGTAGAACTCTGCACTAAACCCATCTGGTCCTGGGCTTTTTTGGCTGGGAGACTATTAATGACAGCTTCTATTTCTTTAGGAGATATGGGACTGTTTAGATCATTAACTTGATCCTGATTCAACTTTGGTATCTGGTATCTGTCTAGAAATTTGTCCATTTCGTCCATGTTTTCTAGTTTTGTTGAGTATAGCCTTTTGTAGAAGGATCTGATGGTGTTTTGGATTTCATCAGGATCTGTTGTTATCTCCCTTTTCATTTCTGATTTTGTTAATTAGGATGTTGTCCCTGTGCCCTCTAGTGAGTCTAGCTAAGGTCCTGGGCTTTTATCTATCTTGTTGATTTTCTCAAAGAACAAACTCCGCATTTGGTTAATTCTTTGAATAGTTCTTCTTGTTTCCACTTGGTTGATTTCACCTCTGAGTTTCATTATTTCCTGCCCTCTACCCCTCTTGGGTGAATTTTCTTCCTTTTTTTCTAGAGCTTTTAGATGTGTTGTCAAGCTGCTAGTGTGTGCTCTCTCTAGTTTCTTTTCGGAGGTACTCAGACCTATGAGTTTCCCTCTTAGAAATGCTTTCATTGTGTCCCATAGTTTTGGGTATGTTGTGGCTTCATTTTCAATAAACTCTAAAAAGTCTTTAATTTATTTCTTTATTCCTTCCTTGACCAAGGTAGCATTAAGAAGAGTGTTGTTCAGTTTCCACATGTATGTTGGTTTTCCATTATTTATGTTGTTATTGAATATCAGCCTTAGTCCATGGTGGTCTGTTGGAATGCATGGGACAATTTCAATATTTTTGTATCTGTTGAGGCCTGTTTTGTGACCAATTATATGGTCAGTTTTGGGGAACATCCTGTGAGGTGCTGAGGAGAAGGTATATCCTTTTGTTTTAGGATAAAATGTTCTCTAGATATCTGTTAAGTCCATTTTTTTATAACTTCTGTTAGTTTCATTGTGTCCCTGTTTAGTTTCTGTTTCCATGATCTGTCCTTTGATGAATGTGGTGTGTTGAAGTCTCCCACTATTATTGTGTGAGGTGCAATGTGTGCTTTGAGCTTTACTAAAGTGTCTTTAATGAATGTGGTTGCCCTTGCATTTGGAGCATAGACATTCAGAATTGAGAGTTCCTCTTGGAGGATTTTAACTTTGATGAGTATGAAGTGTCCCTCCTTGTCTTTTTTGATAACTTTGGGTTGGAAGTTGACTTTATTCGATATTAGAATGGCTACTGGAGCTTGTTTCTTCAGACCATTTGCTTGGAAAATTGTTTTCCAGCCGTTCACTCTGAGGTAGTGTCTGTCTTTTTCCCTGAGATGGGTTTCCTGTAAGCAACAGAATGTTGGGTCCTTTTTGTGTAGCCAGTCTGTTAGTCTATGTATTTTTATTGGGGAATTGAGTCCATTGATATTAAGAGATATTTAGGAAAAGTAATTGTTGCTTCCTTTTATTTTTGTTCTTAGAGTTGGCATTCTGTTCCTGTGGCTGTCTTCTTTTTGGTTTGTTGAGGGATTACTTTCTTGCTTTTTCTAGGGCATGATTTCCGTCCTTGTATTTTTTTTTTTCTGTTATTATCCTTTGAAGGGCTGGATTCGTGGAAAGATAATATGTGAATTTGGTTTGTTGTGGAATACTTTGCTTTCTCCATCTATGGTAATTGAGAGTTTGGCCGGGTATAGTAGCCTGGGCTGGCATTTGTGTTCTCTTAGTGTCTGTAAAATATCTGTCCAGGCTCTTCTGGCTTTCATTCTCTTTGCTGAAAAGTCTGGTGTAATTCTGATAGGCCTGCCTTTATATGTTACTTGACCTTTCTATCTTACTGCTTTTAATATTCTATCTTTATTTAGTGCATTTGTTGTTCTGATTATTATGTGTCAGAGGAATTTCTTTTCTGGTCCAGTGTATTTGGAGTTCTTTAGGCTTCTTGTATGTTCATGGGTATCTCTTTCTTTAGGTTTGGGAAGTTTTCTTCTATAATTTTGTTGAAGATATTTGTTGGCCCTTTAAGTGGAAAATGTTCATTCTCATCAACTACTATTATCCATAGGTTTGGTCTTCTCATTGTGTCCTGTGTTTCCTGGATGTTTTGAGTTAGGATTCTTTTGCATTTTGTATTATCTTTGATTGTTGTGCCAATGTTCTCTATGGAATCTTCTGCACCTGAGATTCTCTCTTCCATCTCTTGTATTCTGTTGCTGATGCTCGCATCTATGGTTCCAGATTTCTTTCCTAGGGTTTCTATCTCTAGCGGTGTGTCACTTTGAGTTTTCTTTATTGTGTCTACTTCCCTTTTTAGGTCTAGTATGGTTTTGCTCATTTCCATCACCTGTTTGGATGTGTTTTCCTGTTTTTCTTTAAGGATTTCTACCTGCTTGGTTGTGTTTTCCTGTTTTTCTTTAAGGACTTGTAACTCTTTAGTAGTGTTCTCCTGTATTTCTTTAAGTGAGTTATTAATGTCCCTCTTGATGTCCTCTACCATCATCATGAGATATGCTTTTAAATCCAGGTCTAGCTTTTTGGTTGTGTTGGCGGCCCAGGACTAGGTGGGGTGGGAGTGCTGCGTTCTGATGATGGTGAATGGTCTTAATTTCTATTAGTAGGATTTTTAAGTTTGCCTTTCACCATCTGGTAATCTCTGGATGTAGTTGTTATAGTTGTCTCTGGTTAGAGGTTGTTCCTCAGGTGATTATGTTAGTCTCTATCAGCAGACCTATTAGACTTGCTCTCTCCTTAGTTTCAGTGGTCAGAGTACTCTCTGCACCCAAGCTCTCCTCTTGCAGGGAAGGTGTCCAGATATCTGGTGTTCGAACCTGCCTCCTGGCAGAAGTTGTGTTCCACTCACTAGAGGTCTTAAGATCCTGTGGAGGGTACTATGAAGACCTTCTCGGTGTCCGGAAACTCTGCACACAAGGAACCCCGGTCCTGGAGTGGTCCAGAAGGGACTTGTGCCCCTGACCAGGCCAGGTTATCTGCTTCCTTAATTAATGCAGTCTCAGGTCCTGCGTGATTGGATTGGAGCAGATGCTGTGTTCCACTCACCAGACGTCTTAGGATCCCGTGGAGGATCCTGTGTGGGTACTTTCGGGTGTCCAGAGACTCCTTGTACCAGGAACCCCAGTGCTACAGTGGACTGGAAGGGACTTGTGCCCCTGATCAGGCCAGGTTATCTGCTTCCCTAGTTAATGCAGTCTTAGGTCACGCTGGATTGGATTGGAACAGACACTGTGTTCCACTCACCAGGGGTCTTAGGATCCCGTGGGGAATCTTGTGTGGGTCCTTGTGGGTGTCCAGAGACTCCCTGGGCCAGGAACTCTGGTGCTGCCGTGACCGGAAGGGACTTGTGTCCCTGCTATATTTTTTCTAATTAGATTATTTACTCACACAAAATTCTAGCTATTTCTTGTTGTCAAACTTTATAACTGTGCCAATAGTTTCTTGAAAAATGAACCTTGAAAGTTCATTTCACACTTAAATAAACCATCTAGTACTTAAAATTGATTGACATAAATATCTGGAAGTACAGTTAGATTCAAGATAGCAAAAAAGGTGTTTGGAATAAAATCTAGTAGAAATTCATTTATTGTAGAAAATAAATGAAGATTTACTCTATTATACGAAAGGATGAATATCAGATATTAGTATATATTTATATTTTTGAAAAAATACAATACTTTAGCTACTAAAATATTCCATTAATTATAGGTGAATTATATACTGGATATCTAAACTTTTATCCTTATCTATGATCTTGTTATTGCACTTGATGCCATTTTCTTTATCTTTTTCTTCATATAAATATTGAATTACATAATTAACCTTTGTGTAAACAAAGTATTTCATTCACAAATATTCTATCAAATATTCCTTTACTCTGTGTTTAATATTCTCAGTCTCCTCATTCCTCACCTCTTTGTAACAACTACATGCCAAATCCATCAATGTCTCTTATCTCTCATAATGAAATGAATTTCTCACCCAATCTCTAGCTTACTCTTAAAGAATTGTCCTATCAATTCAGCCAATCATGGGATCAATCAAGTTAGCTATTCAATAACTTAGATTGTGTTCTCTTTGTTAAGTGTTGGAAAACAGTTTTATTTGCTTCTCTGCTTGGAATATTTTCAGGGATTCTCTTCTCATGTCACGGTGCCTCTATTCCTTCCTTTTATTCCCCACCTCATCTGCTTGGTCTCATCAACACTCTCAGAACATGAGGCCTGGTGCTGTTTCCAAGACTTTGCTTCTTCTCCTTGAAGTGCTTTTTAACTAGTTTCTTCATGGATCCCTTTTATCATTTCTTGTTCAAACTTTTACAAATCTCATTATACTAGTAGACTCATTTGTTCAAAACCTATAACTGTAAACCCTCCAAAAACTCACGATTCTTTGTCTTTATTTTCCACATGGGATTCATTCCACTGCAATAAATTACTTGTTGTTTGCTATCTGACACTTCCACTGGATGTGTGCTCTGTTGGAAGAAGAATTTCTCTCTCTGTTTTGCACTTATTTATTCATGGCACCTAAGAATGTGTTTGATATGAAACAGAATATCTCCAGCCAACATTAAATGATGTGTAACATTTTCTACTCAAGTGAAAATTACTCAGCACCTCTGAAGTTTTCAATCTCCTTTTATTCCACAGGTAACAGTGGAAAAACCTATAAACAAACCAGCGTCTAGACATTCAGAGTGTCAAATTATGAAGTATGGAGAGCCAATTTACTATGGTTTTTAATTATGAGAGCACATGAAGTATGAATCCCTATTAAAATTTTGTAGAAAACATTGAAATTAATGTAATTAAATTTCCGAACAATAAAATGAGGCACTTATGAGTTAAATCCAAAATACTTCTTTCTTTATTATATATTTTAAAATATATTGATGTTACCTATATATATGGTAGAAAACATTCTCTTCAGCGTTTAACAGATTTAAAATACAAGAAATCTCTTTACTTTGGGAACCTGTTTTTAGGTGTTAGCAGCCTACAACTGGTCAATATGCAGAGACTGAGAAAACAAATGATGCATCTGTATCATAGTTTCTCAAGTTTCAGGATTTAAATAAAACCATACCAACAATATCATTTTATGTGTATCCACAGTATCCACTGTATCCACAGTAAGTGGATTCAGTGAGTTTTTAAGCATCTGAAAGAGTCAGATGCAGATATCTGCACCCAACCAATGGACTGAAGCAGCTGACCACTCTTGTTGAATTAGGGAAGGCTGAAAAAAAGCTGAGGAGAAGGGCAATCCTGTAGGAGGACCAGCAGTCTCAATTAATCCAGAGCCCTAATATCTCTCAAACACTGGACTTCCAAACAGACAGCATACACCAGCTGATACGATGCCCCCAACACACATACAGTAGAGGACTGTGGGATCTGTGTTCATTCAGAGATGATGCACCTAACCCTCAAGAGACTGGAGGCCCCAGAGAATTTAGAGGACAGGTAGGTTGTGGGGTGACGACATTCACATGGACACAGGGGTCTGGGGAGGAGGTATGGGATGTAGAACAGTTGGAGGTTGGATCAGAGCAGGGAAAAAAATATGGAGTGTAAAAAATAAAGTACACAAGAAATTAGGAGTAAGTATTGACAGGAAAAGTAAGGTAGAATTTGGAAGATATTGTTCAAAACATGTTACATACATACAGAAAATTCTCAAAAAAAATCATAAAAACAATTTAAAAGATGGGTAGAAGAAGAGGTAAAGGAAAAACATGCTTGGTTTTTAAAAATCCATTTGATAACTTCTAGTTTTTTCATTATCTGTATAAAATCTTGAGTGTATGATTGTGCAATCTCAAATGTTAATATGTCTGAGTGTTTTATAAAATATAAGAATTGATTTCTTATTAAAATATTAATGAAAGAGAATTATAACAAAAGCAATTTATTGCTTGAACTTATATTTTTGCTGCTGAATTCTGTTACAATAGAAGTATATTTTTCCAATCTTCAAGTATCAGAGAACTTAAAGAGTATTGCATCTCAGATCCAGTGCTCTATAGTCACATATTACTCTATGCATTATACTTATTACACTGTGAATTAATAAATCAACAGTGTCCTAGAAGCATATCCACTCTTTATGGCTCAAGGTTGTTTTCCTCATGCTTGTACTATTACTGTGTAATGCTCACATGTTCCCAAAGTGAAGACATTACTTGTATTTTAAATCTGTTACATTCCATAAAGCCATGCTGTTTAAATGCAATTTCTCTTTTGTTGTTGATTATACTTCCCTTTAAATGACTTTCTATGATGAGGTTCACATACTGAAGTGATTTTATTTCGTTGAGCTTTTGCATGAAAAAGCCCATGGAACACTATTTTTAATTGGATTATGCCAGTGCCTTCCTGGCAGAAAATTCTTGTGGGTGCCTTTCATGTGTCTTCTTGTCTCAGTCAGAGCTCTTGTTGCTATTTTACTGTTGCAAATATGATAGATTTCATACTCATTTGTTTCAAAAGAGGACCAATACGGGGATCAAAATAAATGACAGCCTATAAAGAATGTTTTGTGGCTATTTAATGGTGTTTATATAAATTTTATCTATATACATTATTTCTAATTTCAGAGAATGATGCAGATTTTCCTCACAGACAATGAAATACAGTTCTTCTTGTTTAATTGACAAGTTTAAAAAAAAGAGTTATTTTTTGAGTATTCTCAAAGTGCAGAATTTATGGGTTGTTAACTTCCTGACCCAGTTTACAGGCATTGTTGAAACGTAACCTCAGGCTATGGAGTCAAGATTATTTTTTCCTTTTGATAAGTGTTTGTTAGCAACTTACTCTGTATAGCTGCTTCCATCGCACCATCATGAATGTGCCTTTAGGTCATATCTGCTGCATTTGCTGCTCTGCACATTCATCAGTTTGCACTAAATTTGTTTTTAGGAGGTGGTTGTAAATGTTTTATTTAGGTTTCCAATGCTGTGATAAAACACTGTAATCAAAAGCAACTTGGAGAGGAAGAACTTAGTCCATCATGAAGAAATTGGGACAGGAAACCAAAGCAGGAATCTAAGCAAGAACTGAAGCAGAAGCTATGGAGAAACACTGCTTTCTGGCTTAGTAAATTTTGCTTGCTCAGGGTGCTTTTATGTAGAGCTCAGGACTACCTGCTTTGTGTTGGTACCACTCATATATACTGGATCTACTCATTTCAGTCATCAATGAAGAAATGTCCCATAAGATTTGCCTAAGTGCAATTTCCCTTTTTCTAATGTTATTCTATTATTCTCATATAGAGGTTATCTTATTTTTTATTAGATATTTTCTTTATTCAAAAACCACTTATCCCTTCCCCCTCCCCCTGTTCACCATTCCACCCACTCCTGCTTCCTGGCCCTGGCATTCCCCTATACTGGAGAAGAGAACCTTCACAGGACCAAGGGCCTCTCCTCCTATTGATGACCGAATAGGCCATCCTCTGCTACATATGCAGCTAGAGCCATGAGCCCCACCATGTGTTTTCTTCGGTTGGTGGTTTATTCCCAGAGAGCTCTGGGTGCATTTGCTAGTTCAAATTGTTGTTCCTTCTATAGGGTTGCAGTTCAGTTGAGGGTCTTTCTACACTAATTAGAATAATTCACCCCTTGACAAACAAATCTATTACTATTAAATCATAACTGCCCTATTAATTTTACATCCACAGGTCTTATGTTACTATCAAAATATAAAACAGAATCTGAGGGATAATAATATACTCATTTTATTTCTTGCTTCACTTTTTTCTCTTCTGCTCTTCTTAAAATGTATCGTCTCTTTTTCTACTAATTGCTATTGAATTTGTAGTCTTTTAAAATCCCACAGTGTTTACAAATTTAAACAACGATTGAGCACTCTACATTCTCTTTCACAGCATAAGTTTTTAAAATCCAAATTCAGTCAGCTCTGGGATCCTACACCTTAAAATACATTCTTACTCTCAGAAGGAAGAAGCTAGACAAGGAAAAAAAAATCAACACTGTGAAGTGTGAATCAAATTATACAGGTTGGGTCAGTAGCTCACCTCTGGGATTCACTCCCTATCTCTTGGATTGTAGAAAGCTTGGGAAGATCCATGTCTCAACATCTGCCATCCACAGAGATAGGGATTGTCTCCTAGACTCCATCCTGTTACAGCTACTGTCCTTATTGGTCATACCATGGTCCTGGCATCTTTAATACTCTGGACTTTCCTTTGCTACTGGGTAGGATCATTAGCATTATCCTTCACTAGGCTTCTTCAAGGACTCTGGCAGTGCTTCTTGGTACCAAGCCAACTTCCCCCAATGACCTCTTCAGTCCTGGGATTTTTTTTTTTATTGGTTTTACCTCAATGATTCTGGTCTCTTCAAAAGCTCAGATTATTTTTCAGCCCAATCTGACTACAAATCACATATTTTTTCAAAAAGTCAGGTGATGACCCTGTCTGACAACTCCCAAATATTTTTCTAAAATTCCACAAGCCAGATCTCCATTCTAGGCACCACTCCCAGCGATATCCTCCAAATTTCCACAGCAGCATGCTACATTCCTGAAACCTAACAGCTTATCCATACCGATGTTCCAAAGTCCTTCACTAACCTCCAAAACAACATGGCCAGGCCTGTCATAGCACTATCCCAACATTGCAGTACCATTTCAATATGTTTTTACTAATTTTCTTTTTATTACTCTAACAAAATCCCATGACTAAAATCATAAGAAGGCAGTGGTTTAGTTTATAGAAAACACTCCAAGATGAAGGGCAGTCAAAGTGGATCTCAAGGTAGGGATTTGAAGGCAGGAACAAAGGCAGAGGCAATGACATGTTTTACATGTCTTACACAGCCTGCTGTATTTTTCAACACATGACCACCTGATCAAATCTGGCACAACCCACAATAGTCTACACTTTACTAAACCTTTTATCAGTAAAATAAAAACACTCATAAAGTTACCCACTGGCCCATATGTTGGAAGCACATTCTGGTTATGCAGTAGATGATAGCTTGATTCAAGTAGATAAAGCAAATATTCACAGTGAAGTAGTTTGTCCAGGCAAAGTTTAAAGATTGGACTGTAGGAATAGTTTTGACTATTTGACTCAATCTAAAAAAAAAAAAAAGTGTTATATAATGTTGGGAATATTAAATCTTTTGTGGAAGGTGAAGAAACAACTTTGTAAATAGTATTCTCTATCTCATTCTTTCCTCTCTCCTATTTTGTTTTTATTTTTGCTGGTTTGAATTTGTTTTTCTTTTTTTTTTTTTTCTTTCCATTTTTTATTAGGTATTTAGCTCATTTACATTTCCAATGCTATACCAAAAGTCCCCCATACCCACCCACCCCCACTCCCCTACCCACCCACCCCCCCTTTTTGGCCCTGGCGTTCCCCTGTTCTGGGGCATATAAAGTTTGTGTGTCCAATGGGCCTCTCTTTCCAGTGATGGCCGACTAGGATTTTATGACTTTCTTCTGATTGTTTTGGTACAGGATTTTCCAAAACAAACAATAACAAAACAAAACAAAACCAACAAACAAAAACAGGCTGATCCAGATTAAAGGTAATTTCTCTACCTCATCCTTCAAAGATTATATTGTAGGTTCCTGTTCTCATGAATGGATATGTCCTGGATTTCTAGAAACACTATACTATCTTGACCTCTTTCTTTCTCCTAAAGCATAAGGCAAAACCTGAAAAATAACATCACAGCTGTATTTTTCTTTGAATGCTCATAAACATGTACCATAAAGAATCTTGTGGCATAATAGAAATGATAAGTATACAGCAGAAATCTAATATTAAACATTTCTAATAGAATGGGAACAATATTCTCTTAGTCTTTTTACAGTGAAAAGATGTTTTAAATAATACTAATTCCCAGAGGTGTTGCTAATATTTTTATGTGATGTAGTGATGCCTGTGTATTGCTATTTTCTTTGAGATATTTATGTTGATTTTTGATCATATATCTCTACTATTAGTGATTTGTGTAGTTGGATGAAATAAGAATAACTGATAGGGTTCTTTATATAAATTGGATATTAGTCCCCTATCTGATTTACGATAGGTAAAGATACTTTCCCAATCTGTTGGTGGCCTTTTTGTCTTATTGACAGTGTCTTTTGCCTTACAGAAGCTTTGCAATTTTATGAGGTCCCATTTGTCAACTCTCTATCTTACATCACAAGCCATTGCTGTTCTACTCAGGAATTTCTCCCCTGTGTACATCTCTTGGAGGCTTTTCCCCACTTTCCCCTCTATAAGTTTCAGTGTCACTGATTTTATGTGGAGTTCCTTAATCCACTTAGTTTTGACCTTAGTACAAGTAGATAGGAAAGGATCAATTTGCATTCTTCTACATGATAACCAACAGTTGTGCCAGCACCATATGTTGAAAATGCTGTCTTTTTTACACTGGATGATTTTAGCTCCCGTGTCAAAGATCAAGTGACCATAGGTGTGTGGGTTCATCTCTGGGTCTTCAATTCTATTCCATTGGTCTACTTGTCTGTCGCTATACCAGTACCATGCAGTTTTTATCACAATTGCTCTTGTAGTACAGCTTTAGGTCAGGAATGGTGATTCCACAAGAGGTTATTTTAACCTTGAGAAGAGTTTTTGCTATCCTAGGCTTTGTGTTATTCCAGACGAATTTGGAGATTGCTCTTTCTAATTCATTGAAGAATTGAGTTGGAATTTTGATGGGGATTGCATTGAATCTGTAGATTGCTTTTGGCAAGTTAGCCATTTTTACTATATTGATCCTGCCAATCCATGAGCATAGGAGATCTTTCCATCTTCTGAGATCTTCTTTAATTTCTTTCTTCAGAGACATGAAGTTCTCATCATACAGATCTTTCACTTCCTTAATTAGAGTCACTCCAAGGTATTTTATATTATTTGTGACTATTGAGAAAGGTGTTGTTTCCCTAATTTCTTTCTCAGCCTGTTTATTCTTTGTGTAAAGAAAGGCCATTGACTTGTTTGAGTTAATTTTATATCCAGCTACTTCACCAAAGCTGTTTATCAGGTTTAGGAGTTCTCTGGTGGAATTTTTAGGGTCACTTATATATACTATCATATCATATCCAAAAAGTGATATTTTGACTTCTTCCTTTCCAATTTGTATCCCCTTGATCTCCTTTTGTTGTCAAAATGCTCTCGATAGGATTTCAAGTACAATGGTGAATAGGTAGGGAGAAAGTGGGCAGGCTTGTCTAATCCCTGATTTTAGTGGGATTGCTTCCAGCTTCTCACCATTTACTTTGATGTTGGCTACTGGTTTGCTGTAGAATGCTTTTATCATATTTAGGTATGGACCTTGAATTCCTGATCTTTCCAAAACTTTTATCATGAATGGCAAATAACCCCATTTAAAATGGGGCTCAGAGCTGAACAAAGAATTCTCACCTGAGGAATACCGAATGGCAGAGAAGCACCTGAAAAAATGTTCAACATCCTTAATCATCAGGGCATTGCAAGTCAAAACAACCCTGAGATTCCATCTCACACCAGTCAGAATGGCTAAGATCAAAAATTCAGGTGACAGTAGATGCTGGGGAGGATGTGGAGAAAGAGGAACACTCCTCTACTGTTGGTGGGATTGCAATATTGTACAACCACTCTGGGAATAAGTTTGGTAGTTCCTCAGGAAATTGTACATAGTACTACTGGAGGATCCTACAAAACCTCTCCTGGGCATATATCCAGAAGATGTTCCAACAAGTAAGAAGGACACATGCTTCTCTATGTTCATAGCAGCCTTAATTATAATAGCCAGAAACTGGAAAGAACCCAGATGCCCCTCAACAGAGGAATGGATACAAAAAATGTTGTACATTTACACCATGGAGTACTACTCAGCTATTAAAGAGAATGAATTTATGAAATATCTAGGCAAATGGATGGACCTGGAGGACATCATCCTGAGTGAGGTAACCCAATCACAAAAGAACTCTCATGATATGTACTCACTGATAAGTGGATATTAGCCCAGAAAATTAGAATATACAAGATATAAGATACAGTTTGTGAAACACATGAAGCTCAAGAAAAATGAAGACCAAAGTGTGGATACTTTGCCCCTTCTTAGAATTGGGAACAAAACACCCATGGAAGGAATTACAGAGAAAAAGTTTGGAGCTGAGAGAAAAGGATGGACCATCTAGAGACTGCCACATCTGGGGATTCATCCCATAATCAGCCCCCACACTCTGACACCATTGTATGCACAAGCAAGATTTTTGCTGAAAGGACCCTAATATAGCTGTCTCTTGTGAGACTCTGCTGGGGCCTAGCAAACACAGAAGTGGATGCTCATAGTCAGCTACTGGATGGATCACAGGGCCCCCAATGGAGGAGCTAGAGAAAGTACCCAAGGAGCTAAAGGGATATGAACCCTATAGGTGGAACAACAATATGAACTAACCAGTACCCCCCGGAGCTTTTGTCTCTAGCTGCATATGTATCAGAAGATGGCCTAGTAGGCCATCAATGGAAAGAGAGGCCCATTGGTTGTGCAAACTTTATATGCCTCAGGACAGGGGAATGCCAGGGCCAATAAGTGGGTGTGGGTGTGTAGGGGAGTGGGGGGGGGGCTAGTATGGGGGACTTTTGAGATAGCATTGGAAATGTAAATGAGGAAAATACCTAATAAAAATTTAAAAAAAAGAATAACTGATAGAGCCAGAAAAACATAAAGTATATAATTGCTAAATAAGTAACTAATGACAAAATCTCTGTCAAGGTATGTAAGGTTTGAATTGATTAATATGCATGGATTATTTTAGAATTTAAATACTACACTAAATTACTCTTCATTACTGAATCAACATAGGATGCTATAAGCAACATTGTTTAAGAAGTTTTCATAAATATCATAAAGAATTTATAATGGCTTGTGGAGTAAATGACAATATTTAAATTAACATGTACATATCATAGAAGCATAGTATGACAAGTTGCTAAGAGTTCTCAGTGGGTTGGAGAGTAGGGCAGTAGGGTATAGGGAAGTTTTGGGATAGCATTTGAAATGTAAATGAAGTACATATCTAATTAAAAAAAAGAGTTCTTAAATACTATAATCTGTTTAAATTTGTTTCATGTTTCAAGAAAAGTTACCAAAAACTTATGTCATTACTTTAAAAATCATGTCAATCATTTCTATTCTAATGATTCTAACTCTGAAAGGGAAGTTATGTGATTTATACTCGGGGATTTTTATTTCAATGCTATCAAAAAGTTTTATAATGGACTAAAAAGACTGATACATCAGTGATTCCCATACAAGTGTGTGTTGATATTTCAGATCTTATATAGAAATAATTTGTATGGTGACATAATGTTTTAATCATAACACAGAGAATGCAGGATTTCTTGTCCAGCCAATCAATCTAAGTTGATAAAATACAGTAACAACAAAAAACCTTGCCATAAAAAAATAAAAGAGCTTCAGTTGGGAAAATGCCTCCATGAGATCCAGCAGTAAGACATTTTCTCAACTAGTGATCAAGTGGGAAAGGCCTCTTATTGGTGGGACCATCCCTGGGCTGGCAGTCTTGGGTTCTATAAGAGAGCAGGCTGAGCAAGCCAGGGGAAGCAAGCCAGTAAAGAATATCCCTCCATGGCTTCTGCATCAGCTCCTGCTTTCTTACCTGCTTGAGTTCCAGTCCTGGCTTCCTTGGTGATGAACAACAAACAGTATGGAAATGTACGCTTAATAAACCCTTTTCCTCCACAACTTGCTTCTTGGTCATGATGTTTGTGCAGGAATACAAACCCTGACTAAGACAAATTGGTACCAGCATTGTGGGGTATTCCTGTGACAACCTAACCATGTTTTGGAGAGGACTGTGGAAGGAGTTTGGAACTTTGGGCTTGATGATCCATTCCTTGTTAAGAGCTCTGTCAGATGTTGTGAAGGAGCTTGGAAGATAATGTTGAGAACAGTGCAGAAGATGGAGGCCTGCCTTGTGAAATTTCAGAGGGAAGATTAAAGACTCTTTTCAGGGTCATTGCTATTTCGATTGTGAAGATTCTGTGGTTCTGGTTAGCTGGGGCTGAAGAATCCGCTGTGATTAACAAGATACCAGAACTACTAAATGGAAATTTTGCATTACTGGG
Organism: Mus musculus; assembly: GCF_000001635.26. Taxonomy (NCBI): domain Eukaryota; kingdom Metazoa; phylum Chordata; class Mammalia; order Rodentia; family Muridae; genus Mus; species Mus musculus. The sequence goes on from NC_000081.6 coordinate 20,341,407, forward strand.
ACTATTGATGCTGGTTAGTTGGAGCTAAGAAATTAGCGGTGATTAACACAGAAGTTGATGCTCACAGTCAGTTATTGGATGGATCACAGGGCCCCTAATGGGGGAGCTAGAGAAAGTACCCAAGGAGCTAGGGGGATCTGCAACCCTATAGGTGGAACAACAATATGAACTAACCAGTACTCCCTGGAGCTCGTATCTCTAGGGGCATATGTATCAGAAGATAGCATAGTTGGCCATCAGTGGAAAGAGAGGCCCATTGGTTGTGCAAACTTTATATGCCCCAATAAAGGAAAACACCAGGGCCAAGAAGTGGGAGTGGGTGGGTGGGGGAGTGGGTAGGGGACTTTTGGGATAGCATTGGAAATGTAAATGAAATAATACCTAATTTAAAAAAAAAAAAGAAGAAGAGACCAGCATCATTGAGGTGACATCTTCTGGGAAGTGTTTTCTGAAAGCATGCAAAGACTGTGTTCCAGAGATAGCCAAAGTTTTACCTCATGCTGCAGCAGGACTTGGTAATGTGTAAGAGTCACCCAGGCAGTACTGGTTTTGAAGGCATGAATGGGTCACACAGAGCAGCTGAGGCTTGGCACTGTGAGAGGCCATAGAAGGCCATTGGTGAAGGTGCAGCCTCAGTAGCAATTGATAGCCCAGAAGGGGTAATGCAAACAAGTTGAGGCTTGGCACCATGAAGAGAGCCTATGAGAGGCTGTTGGTGAAGCCTAGTTACAGCAGAAGACAGCAGTGTTTTGGAGATGCCAGTACTATGAGATGACCACCAAGAACAGCAGCAGCAGTGGAGTACAGGCACCTGGAGCCTAGAAGACAACTTGTGTACTACAAAGGGCAAGGCTGGAGAAGTGACCCAAGCCCTTGGAGGAGCCCAGAAGATTGTTGGTTGGATCCCAGACATTGGACAGTTTGGAGTTTGATTTTGCTTTTCATTGTGACTGTGCCCTGATGCTTTTCCCTCTTGAAGGAAGTATTTTTGTGGAAACCACAGTTAAGAGACTTTAAATTGTAAAGACTTTGGATTTTAAGAGAGATTGAAATTTTAAGAATTTTCAAAGACTGTGGAAATTTTAAAGTTATTTAGATCTTGGGAATGAAAAATAAACTAAGGGTTGAGGCTTAATAGTGATGTGTTTGTGTGTCAAGTTGACAAGGGTTTAATTGTACTAGCTAGTTTTTGTGTCAACTTAACACAGGCTGGAATTGTCACAGAGAAAGGAGTTTCAGTTGGGGAAATGCCTCCATGAGGTCCAGCTGTAAGTCATTTTCTCAACTAGTGATCAAGGGGGAAAGTCCCTTGTGGGTGGGACCGTCCCTGGGCTGGCAGTCTTGGGTTCTATAAGAGAGTAGGCTGAGCAAGCCAGGGGAAGCAAGCAAGTAAAGAACATCCCTCTATGGTCTCTGCATCAGCTCCTGCTTCCTGACCTGCTTGAGTTCCAGTCCTGACTTCCTTGGTGATGAACAGTAGTATGGACATGTGTAAGCCAAATAAACCCTTTTCCTCCCCAACTTGCTTCTTGGTCATGATGTTTGTGCAGGAATAGAAACCCTGACTAAGACACCATACATACATAAACACACACACACACACACACACACACACACACACAAAGAGAGAGAGAGAGAGAGAGAGTCAGAAGCATTTTGATATTGATTACAAAGCTCAGATAAGCTCATTAACTTTTATAAACATCAAAAGTTTGAACTATTTTAGTATTTACCCATAGTATCTCTAGAGGCATAACAGAATATACACGCTACTAAAAATGAATTGTGAAACTAAATTTGTATTAATTATTAATAAGAGTAGGACAAACAGGTCAAGGCATCACTCATCAATAGGAAACAAAATTAAGAGATGTTGGTGGAGAATGTAGCCAACAGGTCTTAGCTCTTATTTAGATGGAAAAAGTGTTAAGGCTCTTGGTTCAATGTTAAGCAATCCAGAAAAGAATGTTTATAGATGCAAATATATATATCTGTGTATAAAAAGATTGATGAAGGATGATACAAGCTAAATAATCTATGTGATTCAATTCTTTATATTTAATATTACTGCATATTGTTTAAATTATGAAAATATAAACATCTAGAACCTGGAACTATAAATAAAAATACAAATTACAAGAACTTAGAAATGATTTGGATATTTTTTTAATTAAAAAAGAGAGATAATTACATAGTGGCAAACCTGGGAATTAAGAATGTTTGTAATGCCATCTTGGTTCCAGGACTAATCTGAAAGTAGTCTGCACAGGTGGGAGTATGCACACAGAAGCTGACAGCTTCTGGGACAGGTGGGAGCCACAGAGCTTCTGGGGCAGTGCCCTTTTTGGGCTCTAGACATTCGACCACCTACCGGCCAGAGGACAGGTGTCCACCCGGCCCAGGAGGGTTTTGCCTCAAAATCCGCAGAAGCCATCTTGGTTCCAGGACTCCGCAGAAAGTAGTCTGGACAGGTGAGTGTGGACTACAGAAGCTAACAGCTTCTGGGACAGGCGAGAGCCACAGAGCTTCTGAGGCAGCGCCATTTTCAGGCTCCAGACATCCGGCGACCTTCCCTGCCAGAGGACAGGTGTCCTCCCAGCCCGGGAGTCCTTTGCCTCAGGATTGGCGGGAGAAATCTTGGTTCCAGGACTCTGCAGAAAGTAGTCTGCACAGGTGAGAGTGTGGACTACAGAAGCTAACAGCTTCTGTGACAGGCCAAAGCAACACAGCTTCTGGGAAAGGCCCTGTTTTGGGCATTCATCTTTGGCCAGGAGGAGGTCCAAAAGCCAGATATCTGTGCACCTTCCCTGTAAGAGGAGAGCTTGCCTGCAGAGACTGCTCTGACCACTGAAACTCAGAGGAGAGAGCTTGTCTCCCAGGTCTGCTGATAGAGGGTAACAGAATCACCAGAGGAGCAATTTTTAAACAGAGACAACTATAACAACTAAACCAGAGATTACCAGATGGCGAAAGGTAAACATAAGAATATTACTAACAGAAACCAAGACCACTCACCATCATAAGAACCCAGCACTCCCACCTCGCCCAGTCCAGGGCACCCCAACACACCTGAAAAGCTAGACCTGGATTTAAAAGCATATCTCATGATGATGGTAGAGGACATCAAGAAGGACTTTAATAATTCACTTAAAGAAATACAGGAGAATACTGCTAAACAGGTAGAAGACATTAAAGAGGAAGCACAAAAATCCCTTAAAGAATTGCAGAAAAACACAACGATATAGGTGATGAAATTGAATAAAAAAAATCCAAGACCTAAAAAAGGAATTAGACACAATAAAGAAAACCCAAAGTGAGGCAACACCGGAGATAGAAACACTAGGAAAAAAATCTGGAACCATAGATGCAAGCTTCAGCAACAGAATACAAGAGATGGAAGAGAGAACCTCAGGTGCAGAAGATTCCATAGAGAACATCGGCACAACAATCAAAGAAAATGGAAAATGCAAAAAGATCCTAACTCAAAACATCCAGGGAATCCAGTACACAATGAGAAGACCAAATCTACAGATAATAGAAATAGATGATAATGAGGATTTTCAACTCAAAGGACCAGCAAATATCTTCAACAAAATTGTAGAAGAAAACTTCCCAAGACTAAAGAGATGCCCATGAACATACAAGAAGCCTACAGAACTACAAATAGACTGAACCAGAAAAGAAATTCCTCCCGACACATAATAATCAGAACAAAAAATGTACTAAATAAAGATAGTATACTAAAAGCAGTAAGGGAAAAACTTCAAGTAACATATGAAGGCAAGCCTATCAGAATTACACCAGATTTTTCACCATAGACTATGAAAGCCAGAAGAGCTTGGACAAAAGTTGTACAGACACTAAGAGAACAAAAATTCCAGCCCAGGCTACTATACCCAGCCAAACTCTCAATTATCATAGATGGAGAAACCAAAGTATTCCATGACAAAACCAAATTCACACATTATCATTCCACGAATCCAGCCCTTCAAAGGCTAATTACAGAAAAAAACCAATACAAGGATGGAAACCACGCACTAGAAAAAGCAAGAAGGTAATCCCTCAACAAACCTAAAAGAAGACCGCCAGAAGAACAGAATGCCAACTTTAACAACAAAAATAACAGGAAGCAACAATTACTTTTCCTTAATATCTCTTAATATCAATGGACTCAACTCCCCAATAAAAAGACATAGACTAACAAACTGGTTACACAAAAAAGACCCAACATTTTGCTAATTACAGGAAACCCATCTCAGGGAAAAAGACAGACACTACCTCAGAATGAAAGGCTGGAAAACAATTTTCCAAGCAAATGGTATGAAGAAACAAGCTGGAGTAGCCATTCTAATATCTAATAAAATCGACTTCCAACCCAAAGTCATCAAAAAAGACAGGGAGGGGCACTTCATACTCATCAAAGGTAAAATCCTCCAAGAGGAACTATCAATTCTGAATATCTATGCTCCAAATACAAAGGCAGCCACATTCATTAAAGAAACTTTAGTAAAGCTCAAAGCAAACATTTCACCTCACACAATAATTGTGGGAGACTTCAACAATCACTTTCACCAATGGACAGATCATGGAAACAGAAACTAAACAGGGACACAGTGAAACTAACAGAAGTTATGAAACAAATGGATCAGACAGATATCTACAGAAAATTTTATCCTAAAACAAAAGGATATACCTTCTTCTCAGCACCTCATGGTACCTTCTCCAAAATTGACCATATAATTGGTCACAAAACAATGCTCGACAGATACAAAAATATTGAAATTCTCCCATGCATTCTATCAGATCACCATGGACTAAGGCTGATCTTCAATAACAAAATAAATAATAGAAAGCCAACACTCACATGGAAACTGAATAACACTCTTCTCAATTATACCTTGGTCAAGAAAGGAATAAAGAAAGAAATTAAGGACTTTTGGAAGTTTAATGAAAATGAAGCCACAACATACCCAAACTTATGGGAAACAATGAAAGCATTTCTAAGAGGAAAACTCATAGCTCTGAGTGCCTCCAAAAAGAAACTAGAGAGAGCACACATTAGCAGCTTGACAACACACCTAAAGCTCTAGAACAAAAGGAAGCATATTCAACCAAGAGGAGTAGACTGCAGGAAATAGTCAAACTCAGGGGCGAAATTAACCAAGTGGAAAAAAAAGAACTATTAAAAGAATCAACCAATCAAGGAACTGGGTCTTTGAGAAAATCAACACGATAGATAAACCCTTAGCAAGACTCACTAGAGGGCACAAGGAAAGCATCCTAATTAACAAAATCAGAAATGAAAAAGGAGACATAACAACAGATACTAAAGAAATACAAAACACCATCAGATTCTTCTACAAAAGGCTATACTCAACAAAACTGGAGAACCTGGAAGAAACGGACAAGTTTCTAGAGTGATACCAGGTACCAAAGTTAAATCAAGATCAGGTTAATGATCTAAACAGTACTATGTCCCTTAAAGAAATAGAAGCAGTCATTAATAGTCTCCCAACCAAAAAAGGCCAGGACCAGATGGGTTTAGTGCAGAGTACTTTCAGACCTTCAAAGAAGATCTAATCCCAGTTCTTCACAAACTATTCCACAAAATGGAAACAGAAGGTACTCTACCCAACTCATTCTATGAAGGCACAATTACTCTGATACCTAAACCACAAAAAGACCCAACAAAGATAGAGAACTTCAGACCAATTTCCCTTATGAATATCGATGGAAAAATCCTCAATAAAGTTATCTCTAACCGTATCCAAGAACACATCAAAACAATCACCCTTCCTGACCAAGTGGGTTTCATCCCAGGGATGCAAGGATGGTTCAATATATCGAAATCAAACAACATAATCCAGTATATAAACAAACACAAAGACAAACACCACATGATCATCTAGTTAGATGTGGAGAAAGCATTTGACAAAATCCAACACCCATTCATGATAAAAGTCTTGGAAAGATCAGGAATTCAAGGCCCATAACTAAACATGATAAAAGCAATCTACAGCAAACCAGTAACCAACATCAAAGTAAATGGTGAGAAGCTGGTAGCAATCCCACTAAAATCAGGGACAAGACAGGCTGTCCACTCTCTCCCTACCTATTCAACATTGTACTTGAAGTCCTAGCCAGAGCAATTAGACAACAAAAGGAGATCAAGGGGATACAAATTGGAAAGGAAGAAGTCAAAATATCACTTTTTGCAGATGATAATATTATATATAAGTGATCCTAAAAATTCCACCAGAGAATTCCTAAGCCTGATAAACGGCTTCAATGAAGTAGCTGGATATAAAATTAACTCAAACAAGTCAATGGCCTTTCTGTACACAAAGGATAAACAGGCTAAGAAAGAAATTAGGGAAACAACACCCTTCTCAATAGTCACAAATAATATAAAATACCTTGGCGTGACTCTAACTAAGGAAGTGAAAGATCTGTATGATAAGAACTTCAAGTCTCTGAAGAAAGAAATTAAAGAAGATCTCAGAAGATGGAAAGATCTCCCATGCTCATGGATTGGCAGGATCAATATAGTAAAAATGGTTATCTTGCTAAAAGCAATCTACAGATTCAATGCAATCCCCATCAAAATTCCAACTCAATTCTTCAATGAATTAGAAAGGGAAATAGGCAGATTCATCTGGAATAACAAAAAACCTAGGATAGCAAAAACTCTTCTCAAGGATAAAAGAACCTCTGGTGGAATCACCATGCCTGTCCTAAAGCTGTACTACAGAGAAATTGTGATTAAAAACTACATGGTACTGGTATACAACAGAGAAGTAGACCAATGGAATAGAATTGAAGACCCAGAGATGAACCCACACACCTATGGTCACTTGATCTTTGACACGGGAGCTAAAACCATCCAATGAAAAAAAGACAGCATTTTCAACAAATGGTGCTGGCACAACTGTCGGTTATCCTGTAGAACAATGCGAATTTATCCATTTCTATCTCCTTGTACTAAGGTCAAATCTAAGTGGATTAAGGAACTCCACATTTAACCAGAGACACTGAAAATTATAGAGGAGAAAGTAGGGAAAAGCCTTGAAGATATGGGTACAGGGGAAAAATTCCTGAATAGAACAGCAATGGCTTGTGCTGTAAGATTGAGAATCGATAAATGGGACCTCATAAAGTTGCAAAGCTTCTGCAAGGCAAAAGACACTGTCAATAAGACAAAAATACAACCAACAGATTTGGAAAGGATCTTTACCTATCCCAAATCGGATAGGGGACTAATATCCAATATTTATAAAGAACTCAAGAAGGTGAAGTCCAGAAAATCAAATAAACCCATTAAAAAAAAATGGGCATCAGAACTGAACAAAGAATTCTCACCTGAGGAATACCGAATGGCTGAGAAGCACCTGAAAAAATATTCAACATCCTTAATCATCAGGAAAATGCAAATTAAAATGACCCTGAGATTCTACCTCACACCAGTCAGAATGGCTAAGATCAAAAATTCAGGTGACAGCAGATGCTGGCGAGGATGTGGAGAAAGAGGAACACTCCTCCATTTTTGGTGGGATTGCAAGCTTGTATAACCACTCTGGAAATCAGTCTGGCGGTTCCTCAGAAAATTGGACATAGTACTAACAGAGGATCCTGCAATACCTCTCCTGGGCATAAATCCAGAAGATATCAAAACCAGTAAGAAGGACACATGGTCTACTATGTTCCTAGCAGCCTTATTTATAATAGCCAGAAGCTGGAAAGAGAGACTCGAGCCCCGGGCTACCTTGCCAGCAGAGTCTTGCCCAACACCCGCAAGGGTCCACACGGGACTCCCCACGGGACCCTAAGACCTCTGGTGAGTGGACCACAGTGCCTGCCCCAATCCAATCACGCGGAACTTGAGACTGCGGTACATAGGGAAGCAGGCTACCCGGGCCTGATCTGGGGCACAAGTCCCTTCCGCTCGACTCGAGACTCGAGCCCCGGGCTACCTTGCCAGCAGAGTCTTGCCCAACACCCGCAAGGGTCCACACGGGACTCCCCACGGGACCCTAAGACCTCTGGTGAGTGGATCACAGTGCCTGCCCCAATCCAATCTCGCGGAACTTGAGACTGCGGTACATAGGGAAGCAGGCTACCCGGGCCTGATCTGGGGCACAAGTCCCTTCCGCTCGACTCGAGACTCGAGCCCCGGGCTACCTTGCCAGCAGAGTCTTGCCCAACACCCGCAAGGGCCCACACGGGACTCCCCACGGGACCCTAAGACCTCTGGTGAGTGGAACACAGCGCCTACCCCAATCCAATCGCGTGGAACTTGAGACTGCTGTACATAGGGAAGCAGGCTACCCGGGCTTGATCTGGGGCACAAACCCCTTCCACTCCACTCGAGCCCCGGCTACCTTGCCAGCTGAGTCGCCTGACACCCGCAAGGGCCCACACAGGATTCCACACGTGATCCTAAGACCTCTAGTGAGTGGAACACAACTTCTGCCAGGAGTCTGGTTCGAACACCAGATATCTGGGTACCTGCCTTGCAAGAAGAGAGCTTGCCTGCAGAGAATACTCTGCCCACTGAAACTAAGGAGAGTGCTACCCTCCAGGTCTGCTCATAGAGGCTAACAGAGTCACCTGAAGAACAAGCTCTTAACAGTGACAACTAAAACAGCTAGCTTCAGAGATTACCAGATGGCGAAAGGCAAACGTAAGAATCCTACTAACAGAAATCAAGACCACTCACCATCATCAGAACGCAGCACTCCCACCCCACCTAGTCCTGGGCACCCCAACACAACCGAAAATCTAGACCCAGATTTAAAAACATTTCTCATGATGATGATAGAGGACATCAAGAAGGACTTTCATAAGTCACTTAAAGATTTACAGGAGAGCACTGCTAAAGAGTTACAGGCTCTTAAAGAAAAGCAGGAAAACACAGCCAAACAGGTGATGGAAATGAACAAAACCATACTAGAACTAAAAGGGGAAGTAGACACAATAAAGAAAACCCAAAGCGAGGCAACGCTGGAGATAGAAACCCTAGGAAAGAGATCTGGAACCATAGATGCGAACATCAGCAACAGAATACAAGAAATGGAAGAGAGAATCTCAGGTGCAGAAGATTCCATAGAGAACATCGACACAACAGTCAAAGAAAATACAAAATGCAAAAGGATCCTAACTCAAAACATCCAGGTAATCCAGGACACAATGAGAAGACCAAACCTACGAATAATAGGAATTGATGAGAATGAAGATTTTCAACTTAAAGGGCCAGCTAATATCTTCAACAAAATAATAGAAGAAAACTTCCCAAACATAAAAAAAGAGATGCCCATGATCATACAAGAAGCATACAGAACTCCAAATAGACTGGACCAGAAAAGGAATTCCTCCAGACACATAATAATCAGAACAACAAATGCACTAAATAAAGATAGAATATTAAAAGCAGTAAGGGAGAAAGGTCAAGTAACATATAAAGGAAGGCCTATCAGAATTACACCAGACTTTTCACCAGAGACTATGAAAGCCAGAAGAGCCTGGACAGATGTTATACAGACACTAAGAGAACACAAATGCCAGCCCAGGCTACTATACCCGGCCAAACTCTCAATTACCATAGATGGAGAAACCAAAGTATTCCACGACAAAACCAAGTTCACACAATATCTTTCCACGAATCCAGCCCTTCAAAGGATAATAACAGAAAAAAAGCAATACAAGGACGGAAATCACGCCCTAGAACAACCAAGAAAGTAATCATTCAACAAACCAAAAAGAAGATAGCCACAAGAACAGAATGCCAACTCTAACAACAAAAATAAAAGGGAGCAACAATTACTTTTCCTTAATATCTCTTAATATCAATGGACTCAATTCCCCAATAAAAAGACATAGACTAACAGACTGGCTACACAAACAGGACCCAACATTCTGCTGCTTACAGGAAACCCATCTCAGGGAAAAAGACAGACACTACCTCAGAGTGAAAGGCTGGAAAACAATTTTCCAAGCAAATGGACTGAAGAAACAAGCTGGAGTAGCCATTTTATTATCGGATAAAATCGACTTCCAACCCAAAGTTATCAAAAAAGACAAGGAGGGACACTTCATACTCATCAAAGGTAAAATCCTCCAAGAGGAACTCTCAATTCTGAATATCTACGCTCCAAATGCAAGGGCAGCCACATTCATTAGAGACACTTTAGTAAAGCTCAAAGCATACATTGCACCTCACACAATAATAGTGGGAGACTTCAACACACCACTTTCTTCAAAGGACAGATCGTGGAAACAGAAACTAAACAGGGACACAGTGAAACTAACAGAAGTTATGAAACAAATGGACCTGACAGATATCTACAGAACATTTTATCCTAAAACAAAAGGATATACCTTCTTCTCAGCACCTCACGGGACCTTCTCCAAAATTGACCATATAATTGGTCACAAAACAGGCCTCAATAGATACAAAAATATTGAAATTGTCCCATGTATCCTATCAGACCACCATGGCCTAAGACTGATCTTCAATAACAACATAAATAATGGAAAACCAACATTCACGTGGAAACTGAATAACACTCTTCTCAATGATACCTTGGTCAAGGAAGGAATAAAGAAAGAAATTAAAGACTTTTTAGAGTTTAATGAAAATGAAGCCACAACGTACCCAAACCTATGGGACACAATGAAAGCATTTCTAAGAGGGAAACTCATAGCGCTGAGTGCCTCCAAGAAGAAACGGGAGACAGCACATACTAGCAGCTTGACAACACATCTAAAAGCCCTAGAAAAAAAGGAAGCAAATTCACCCAAGAGGAGTAGACGGCAGGAAATAATCAAACTCAGGGGTGAAATCAACCAAGTGGAAACAAGAAGAACTATTCAAAGAATTAACCAAACGAGGAGTTGGTTCTTTGAGAAAATCAACAAGATAGATAAACCCTTAGCTAGACTCACTAAAGGGCACAGGGACAAAATCCTAATTAACAAAATCAGAAATGAAAAGGGAGACATAACAACAGATCCTGAAGAAATCCAAAACACCATCAGATCCTTCTACAAAAGGCTATACTCAACAAAACTGGAAAACCTGGACGAAATGGACAAATTTCTGGACAGATACCAGGTACCAAAGTTGAATCAGGATCAAGTTGACCATCTAAACAGTCCCATATCACCTAAAGAAATAGAAGCAGTTATTAATAGTCTCCCAACCAAAAAAAGCCCAGGACCAGATGGGTTTAGTGCAGAGTTCTATCAGACCTTCAAAGAAGATCTAATTCCAATTCTGCACAAACTATTTCACAAAATAGAAGTAGAAGGTACTCTACCCAACTCATTTTATGAAGCCACTATTACTCTGATACCTAAACCACAGAAAGATCCAACAAAGATAGAGAACTTCAGACCAATTTCTCTTATGAATATCGATGCAAAAATCCTCAATAAAATTCTCGCTAACCGAATCCAAGAACACATTAAAGCAATCATCCATCCTGACCAAGTAGGTTTTATGACAGGGATGCAGGGATGGTTTAATATACGAAAATCCATCAATGTAATCCATTATATAAACAAACTCAAAGACAAAAACCACATGATCATCTCGTTAGATGCAGAAAAAGCATTTGACAAGATCCAACACCCATTCATGATAAAAGTTTTGGAAAGATCAGGAATTCAAGGCCCATACCTAAACATGATAAAAGCAATCTACAGCAAACCAGTAGCCAACATCAAAGTAAATGGAGAGAAGCTGGAAGCAATCCCACTAAAATCAGGGACTAGACAAGGCTGCCCACTTTCTCCCTACCTTTTCAACATAGTACTTGAAGTATTAGCCAGAGCAATTCGACAACAAAAGGAGATCAAGGGGATACAAATTGGAAAAGAGGAAGTCAAAATATCACTTTTTGCAGATGATATGATAGTATATATAAGTGACCCTAAAAATTCCACCAGAGAACTCCTAAACCTGATAAACAGCTTCGGTGAAGTAGCTGGATATAAAATAAACTCAAACAAGTCAATGGCCTTTCTCTATACAAAGAATAAACAGGCTGAGAAAGAAATTAGGGAAACAACACCCTTCTCAATAGTCACAAATAATATAAAATATCTTGGCGTGACTCTAACTAAGGAGGTGAAAGATCTATATGATAAAAACTTCAAATCTCTGAAGAAAGAAATTAAAGAAGATCTCAGAAGATGGAAAGATCTCCCATGCTCATGGATTGGCAGGATCAACATTGTAAAAATGGCTATCTTGCCAAAAGCAATTTACAGATTCAATGCAATCCCCATCAAAATTCCAACTCAATTCTTCAACGAATTGGAAGGAGCAATTTGCAAATTTGTCTGGAATAACAAAAAACCTAGGATAGCAAAAAGTCTTCTCAAGGATAAAAGAACTTCTGGCGGAATCACCATGCCAGACCTAAAGCTTTACTACAGAGCAATTGTGATAAAAACTGCATGGTACTGGTATAGAGACAGACAAGTAGACCAATGGAATAGAATTGAAGATCCAGAAATGAACCCACACACCTATGGTCACTTGATCTTCGACAAGGGAGCTAAAACCATCCAGTGGAAGAAAGACAGCATTTTCAACAATTGGTGCTGGCACAACTGGTTGTTATCATGTAGAAGAATGCGAATCGATCCATACTTATCTCCTTGTACTAAGGTCAAATCTAAGTGGATCAAGGAACTTCACACAAAACCAGAGACACTGAAACTTATAGAGGAGAAAGTGGGGAAAAGCCTTGAAGATATGGGCACAGGGGAAAAATTCCTGAACAGAACAGCAATGGCTTGTGCTGTAAGATCGAGAATCGACAAATGGGACCTAATGAAACTCCAAAGTTTCTGCAAGGCAAAAGACACCGTCAATAAGACAAAAAGACCACCAACAGATTGGGAAAGGATCTTTACCTATCCTAAATCAGATAGGGGACTAATATCCAACATATATAAAGAACTCAAGAAGGTGGACTTCAGAAAATCAAATAACCCCATTAAAAAATGGGGCTCAGAACTGAACAAAGAATTCTCACCTGAAGAATACCGAATGGCAGAGAAGCACTTGAAAAAATGTTCAACATCCTTAATCATCAGGGAAATGCAAATCAAAACAACCCTGAGATTCCACCTCACACCAGTCAGAATGGCTAAGATCAAAAATTCAGGTGACAGCAGATGCTGGCGAGGATGTGGAGAAAGAGGAACACTCCTCCATTGTTGGTGGGAGTGCAGGCTTGTACAACCACTCTGGAAATCCCTCTGGCAGTTCCTCAGAAAATTGGACATAGTACTACCGGAGGATCCAGCAATACCTCTCCTGGGCATATATCCAGAAGATGCCCCAACAGGTAAGAAGGACACATGCTCCACTATGTTCATAGCAGCCTTATTTATAATAGCCAGAAGCTGGAAAGAACCTAGATGCCCCTCAACAGAGGAATGGATACAGAAAATGTGGTACATCTACACAATGGAGTACTACTCAGCTATTAAAAAGAATGAATTTATGAAATTCCTAGCCAAATGGATGGACCTGGAGGGCATCATCCTGAGTGAGGTAACACATTCACAAAGAAACAAACACAATATGTATTCACTGATAAGTGGATATTAGCCCCAAACCTAGGATACCCAAGATATAAGATATAATTTGCTAAACAGATGAAACTCAAGGAGAATGAAGACTGAAGTGTGGACACTATGCCCCTCCTTAGATTTGGGAACAAAACACCCATGGAAGGAGTTACAGAGACGGAGTTTGGAGCTGAGATGAAAGGATGGACCATGTAGAGACTGCCATAGCCAGGGATCCACCCCATAATCAGCATCCAAACGCTGACACCATTGCATACACTAGCAAGATTTTATTGAAAGGACGCAGATGTAGCTGTCTCTTGTGAGACTATGCCAGGGCCCAGCAAACACAGAAGTGGATGCTCACAGTCAGCTAATGGATGGATCATAGGGCTCCCAATGGAGGAGCTAGAGAAAGTAGCCAAGGAGCTAAAGGGATCTGCAACCCTATAGGTGGAACAACATTATGAGCTAACCAGTACCCCGGAGCTCTTGACTCTAGCTGCATATATATCAAAAGATGGCCTAGTCGGCCATCACTGGAAAGAGAGGCCCATTGGACTTGCAAACTTTATATGCCCCAGTACAGGGGAATACCAGGGCCAAAAAGGGGGAGTGGGTGGGCAGGGGAGTGGGGGTGGGTGGATATGGGGGACTTTTGGTATAGCATTGGAAATGTAAATGAGTTAAATACCTAATAAAAAATGGAAAAAAAAAAAAAAGTAGCTGGAAAGAACCCAGATGCCCCTCAACAGAGGAATGGATACAGAGAATATGGTACATTTGCACAATGGAGTACTATTCAGCTATTAAAAAGAATGAATTTATGAAATTCCTAAGCAAATGGATGGACCTGGAGAGCATCACCCTGAGTGAGGTAACCCAATCACAATGGACCTCACACAATATGTACTCACTGATAAGTGGATATTAGCCCAGAAACTTAGAATACCCAAGATATAAGATACAATTTGCTAAACGCATGAAACTCCAGAAGAACAAAGTCCATAGTGTGGACACTTTGCCCCTTCTTAGAATTGGGAACAAAACAACCATGGAAGGAGTTACAGAGACAAAATTTGGAACTGTGACTAAAGGATGGACCATCTAGTGATTGCCATATCCAGGGATCCATCCCATAATCAGCTTCCAAACACTGACAGCATTGTGTACACTAGCAAGATTTTCCTGAAAGGACCCAGATATAACTTTCTCTTGTGAGACTATGCTGGGGTCTAACAAACACAGAAGTGGATGCTCACAGTCAGCTATTTGATGGATCAAAATGCCCCTAATGGAGGAGCTAGAGAAAGTACCCAAGGAGCTAAAGGGATCTGTAACCCTATCGGTGGAACAACATTATGAACTAACCAGTACCCCGGAGCTCTTGACTCTAGCTGCATATGCATCAAACGATGGCCTAGTCAGCCATCACTGGAATGAGAGGCCCATTGGACTTGCAAACTTTATATGCCTCAGTACAGGGGAATGCCAGTGCCAAAAAGGGGGAGTGGGTGGTTATGGGAGTGTGGTGGTGGGTATGGGGGACTTTTGAGATAGCATTGGAAATGTAAATGAGGAAAATACCTAATAAAAAAATTAAAAAAAAGAATGTTTTTATTTTTTTGTGGGGTGGGGTTGGGGGAAATATGCCAGAATTCCATATTTAATGTTTGAACTATTCCAAAATTATGTAGATGCACAATTGAACAAGTTCATTAGGAATGGATTATTTGACAGTCCTCTAAACTGTTCTCGCTGAGAATCAGGCTGTATAACTACCACTTTTCCCTACAAACCTAAATTACTTTCTTAATAGATGATGAGCAGACATAAAGAGGAAGTCTTCCATCAGCATCCTTCTCTGGACAGCCACACATAATGGGAAGCCATGTAAGTATGGCAATTAAGCCTATTGAGGGGTTTCAGTGTTAAATGACTGGTTTTATTTTCAATGGATGCTGAGAGGGACTGTCTGATGCAATATATACTTGTGACTACATATGATAAAATGATAGCTCATGTGTTTTAACAGACAAAATCTGTAAAGCATCTGAGAAAATTGTTAGCTACAAGAATGGCCTACAAGTTCTTTTGCAGTTTATATTTTAAAAGAGACAGTTACAACCAAAGGAGACATATATGGGAAATTTTATATGCAAATAAAACTATTTTTCTAGAAAATAAACCTAAAGAGATAATTAACAGCAGTATTTCAGCATTTCATTGAGAATATTTCAGCAAAGAGTTCATGAAACTACTTGGTGTGTGTTGTAGTCTGGATCTGCAACATTTTCTCCATGTCTGTTGAGTGTGATCACATGGTAGCATAACTGAATAGTAGAATTTGGACTTGCTGGAGTCTTGAGTCTCTATTACAGTAAGTCATTTTTTATCTATATTGAATTCAGGATTTCCATAACACTTCTCTCTTTCAATTTAATTCTCACTCTACCAGTTCTACTTCCCTTTTTCTTGTCTCTATACAATTAACTTTATTTCACAGTTTCTTTTCTTCAAGACATCATGCTCCATATTGATACCAGGAAAAAACAAAACAAACAAACAAACAAAAAACAAAGAAACAAACAAACAAAAACAGCCACCAACTACTCACAGCTTGAAATCTCTAAAACCAAGAGCCAAATGATTTCTTTTTGAAAGTTTAATTTTTAGTAAAGTTATTTTTTAATTAAAGGATGAACATAATAGAGTCTTGCGTGCAACATATGAACTTGTTTCCATTATGGAAGCTGTAAATATCTATTTATCTAAAAAGCATGCCTTATGGAATATTGGATTCTTTTAATATGAAGAAGGACAAAGGGCCAAAATTAGTGTAGACTTTTGATATATACTTTAGATTTATTTCTGGATTCCTCGCTGTGTATGAGTGTCTCTGTGTGTCTGTGCATTTGTATATTGATGGTAGTTTTAAAAATCTGAAATATCAGTAATAGACAAATTTTAAAAATAAAGATGAGATAATGTTGAACAAATATATTAGAGAATTTTAGACCAATGTGCAAAAATATTAACCATGTTCATAATTGTCACTCAGACAAAGTAATGCTGTAGGTATTTATTTCTATGCAACCATTACGAGATTGTAGACAGCATTATAATTTGCATAATGGTATTCCCTCCATAGTTCATGTTGATGTTATTTAGTGCAACACAATTAGAAGATACACCCATTTGCATGCAATTAGTTATTTTTTAAAAGTAGTATCTAAATCAGAGTATTTCCCAAGGCATGCTCCCTTCCCTTCCTCCACATGGAAAGAGAGTCCCACCCATCCTAACAATGCAATGACTTTTGAACACTCAATACTTCTCAACACTCAAGTGAGTATCACAATTCAGATACATCAACTTCTAAACTTCTGGGTAAAGAAAGAATTAATTATTTATAAATCATGACATTGTAGAAATTCTGTTACAGTAGCACAAAATAACTAAGCAAGTAGGCACTATGGTGCTGGAAGAGGTTATCAACTTAGAAGAGAATTTGGGGAAATATTAATTCACTTTTGAGAAATCTTTGGAGAAATACACATGCAATACATTAAATATAGGAACCAATATCTAATTAAAATTTCCAAAAGTGTTTTCAGATACTATCTATCTATCTATCTATCTATCTATCTATCTATCTATCTATCTATGAAAAACATGATGTCTGCAGTGTTATCTAACATACTTTCCTCACGTAACATTCTGAAAAATTGTGCAAAATTACATTTTTTTTTTGTTTTCCTTTACTCTGGAGTAAGTGCTGTTCTTGAATTTGTACTGCTGGAAATTCTTTCCTCAACCACCCCCATTTTACTAGTTATTTTATGTGGAAGATATAACAACATATACAAGTAAACATGCCAAAGGAAGATTTTATCTGGGTTTATGGTTCCATAAAGATTAGAGCCCATCAAGGCCAGAAAACCCTGTAAGAAGTTGCAGGCAGGGCAGAAAAAGCAAACTGTACATTTTTAAGAGTAAGAGCAAAGAAGAGAACCCACTACTAGTAATATGAGGATTTTATTGTCCAAGTCAGTCACTAATGCAATGATGCTTCCTTCAGTAACACTGATATACCGAAATGTCCTCTAACACTGCACCAACTGGTGCTAAAGCTCATCTAACACTTAAGAATATATACAGCACTTCCAGTTCAAATGACTGTGGGGCAATGGCTATGCACAGACAGCCTGGTCTCCAGTCTTGAACTCCGGTGGGACCCGGTGGGTGGTGATTTCCACCTACATGTGATGGAAGGCATTGGATCATATCTCCTGGATGCCTGGCTCCTTGTCGAAGTTACCGCCCCCACAGCCCCCACAGGAGAGGCATACCAGTCATTTAGACAATGTCCCAAGCTTCTGGTATTCTGGCTAGACTCCTCCCCACAGTTACCTAGCAACAGCAAGAAAGCCAAGCCCACTATAAGAGGGGCTGTTTGGCCCCACCTCTCTCTCTAAGCTTTTACCTCTTTTACTCTCTAGCCTTTCTTCTCTCTCTCTCTCCCTTCCCCCATCTCTCCACATGGCCATGGCCAGTCTCTCTCTCTTTCTACCTTCTCTCTTTCCCCTGCCTTTCTACAATAAAGCTCTAAAACCATAGACAGTCTCTGATCATGAAGGTCCACTGTACTCGAATGATGTGATAGGCTTTCTCCTAAGGAGCTGTGTCTAACATCCCACCAAAATGCCTTCCTATGCTGCAGTCATAGACCTGACTAGGGACTCTTACCTGCATGGGAAACACCCAGCACCACCTCTCCCCCTGCACTCTCTTCCCTTATCCCCTGGGGCCAAGTGCCACCCCAGGGCCCTTGTTCTGTTCTCAGCTCCTTGGCGTGGGATGCCATGCTGGCTGAGAACCTGTTATCTGGGGCTGCCCCTTGGCCACCACCCGCCCTGTGGGGTCAGTGGCTTAACACAGCCAGATGCCCACCTGGGGCTGCGTGGAAAGCATGCACAGTCCTCTTGCGTCCACCTGCCCAGAGCACCAGCACCCGGGCAGGACATGGACACTCTCCCACTTCTCTCTTTTCCCACATATCCAGGGCCCCACTAATGACCACACCCATGAATAAGAATTCCTCATTGTTTGCCATTTACTTTTGGTGCTCAAGACAAACTTACATTTGTGTTCACATTTTCCCACCATAGGCCAGTTCCAGAAGAGTTTTCATTGGAAAAAAAAAAAAAAGACGTATATGTTTATTATTTAATTATTTTTCTTTTGAGATTTTAATATATTTATATTATTTCTTGCTTCCTTTTTGTCCTTGCAAATTCTCACATATATATATATATATATATATATATATATATATATATATATATATATATATATATATATATTACTGTTGCTAGTCCTTTGCTAATAATGTGGGTTATTTAGTTTTCCAAGAAATGTGATGGTTTGTATATGTTTGGCTCAGGGAATGGCACTATTAGGAGATGTTGCTTTGTTGGAGTAGGTGTCTCCGTCACTGTGGGTGTGGACTTTAATATCCTCCTTCAAGCTGTCTGGATGTAAGTCTTCACCTGTCTGCCTTTGGATGAAGATGTAGAACTCTCAGCTCCTCCTGCACCATGCCTGCCTGGATGCTGCTATGTTTCTGCCTTGATGATAATGGACTAAACCTCTGAACCTGTAAGTGAGCCCCAATGAAATGATATCCTTGTAAGAGTTGCATTGGTCATTGTGTCTATTCACAGCAGTAAAACCCAAACTAAGACATCTCTTCTCTACTATTTCTTCTACCCTTTCCACCTGTAAAACTACATAAGAGAGTGAAAAAAAAAGGATAGAGGGGGGAAGAGGTGATATTAATGTTAGACTATTTCCTGCTGATTAGGGACATTGCTATACATTTGAGCTTAGCTGTAAGAATATGTTAATTTATCCTTTTTTTAGCATGTCTACTTAACAATCCACAACCAACAGTATCCAACAGCACCTAACCAACAATCCACCACCTACACTCAAATGTCCCCAGAACTCCAAATGTCAGACTATCACAGAAGTTATTTGTCCCTGCCAAAATGAAAATATATTCCCATAGTATCTCTGTTTTTTTCTTAAAATAAAACAAAATTCTTAATATTTGTCACCTCTCTCTTGACTTTATGACTTGTCTTTTCATTAATAATTTTATATTTAATATTTATTATAATATAAAAAGGATAAGAACTGCATACAACTGCATATTGACATTTGTAAATGTAACTTTTAATCTCCAGATGTGATTGTTACATCAGAGGCTTACTTCTGAATAAGTTCATATTTTCTATTTCTCTCTAAACTCTGGCTGGCTGATTCAACTCAGATATTCTGGCTCAAACTCTCCTCTAAGCTGATTGATTTAATCTGGCTTCTCTTGACTTATCACTGCCATGCTCTGTTTTTCTTCAAGCTAACTCTGGCAATCTTTTCTAATTTTCTGGATCTTTTGTACTCTTTGGCATCTACAGCCTCGGTTGACCTCCATTGCACTCCATGAACTCACAAGCAAACTCAACTCTGATGTTCCTTATGCACTGACACGACTACCAACTGACTTCAACTATCTGAACTAATTCCAAAAAGGCTTACTTACTCTCCCTGAACTGCTCTTAAATAGTTTGTCTTTCCTGTTCTGTTCTTGTTAGAGTTGAGCAAATCTTAACTCTGACTCATTCTGTCAAAACAAATCAAAACGTTAAAATACGTTTCAATACTTTATTTGCCCCTCAATTAGACATCACTTTCAAACATGACTGCATCCTTCTACAAAGTAACCTTGCCTTAAAACTGTTTACTAAGGGTGCATCTATATTCCAGATAGAGTTATTAAAGGTGTGTGGCATATCTGCATGACAGCAAGATCACACAGACCTAGATTTTTTTGCATGAAACCTCTTGCTAGAGGAGCCATGTTGCTGGATTAAAATTACTCTGTATAGTTCTCTTTGTTTCTACTTGGTTGATTTCAGCCCTGAGTTTGATTATTTCCTGTTGTCCACTCCTCTTGGGTGTATTTGCTTCTTTTTGTTCTAGAGCTTTCAGGTGTGCCATCAAGCTGCTAGAGTAAACTCTCTCCAGTTTCTTTTTGGAGGCACTCAGACCTAGGAGTTTTCCTCTTAACACTGCTTTCATTGTGTCCCATACCTGTGAGTATGTTCTGACTTCATTTTCATTAAATCTAAACAGTCTTTAATTTTTTCTTTATTTCTTCCATAACCAAGTTATCATTGAGTAGAGAGTTGTTCAGCTTCCATGTGTATGCGGGCTTTCTGCTGTTTTTGTTGTTATTGAAGACAAGCTTTAGTCTTTGTTAACCTACCAGAAAGCCCCAGAGTTCCCAGGGACTAAAACACCAACCAAAGAGAATACATGGAGGGACCCATGGCTCCAGCTGAATATGTAGCATAGCATGGCCTTATTTGACATCAATGGGAGGGGAAGCCCTTGATCCTGTGAAGGCTTATGCCCCAGCATAAGGGAATGCTAAGGCAGTGAGGTAGGAGTGAGTGGGTGGGGGAGCACCCTCATAGAGGCAGGGGGAGGGGAACAAGAAAGGGGGTTTTCAGAGAGGAAACAAGGAAGGAGGATAACATTTTGAAATGTAAATAAAATAATAAATAAAAATTCTCCACCAGCATTGTTTTCTCTCTAAACTTTTCATGACCCAAAAGGAAGCAAATGTATTTACTTAAATCTACAGAACTCCAAATAGTTACTGAAACATCACAGATATGTCATGGAGGAATTAACCCTCCTAGCAGCTCATGTTTTTTATGTTTATCTTAAAAGTCCATAGCAGCCTTTTATGTTCTGTAAATCTGTACTATGTGGTCAAACATACATGTGACTTTATTCATAACTCTTTCTTTCTTCCTTCCTTTCTTTCTTTCTTTCTTTCTTTTTTGTTTTGTCTTTTTGTTTGTTTGTCTGTTTGTTTGTTTTTTGAGACAGGGTTTCTCTGTGCACCCCAGGCTGTCCTGAAACTCACTCTGTAGACCAAGATGACTTTGAACTCAGAAATTCACCTACCTCTGCCTCCCAAGTGCTGGGATTAAAGGCATACACCACCACTGCCTGGCTATTCATAATTCTTAAGTATTATATCTTACAGACAATATGACTAGATTCAAATTATTAAGCATTAGTAATGATTACATTATCACAGAAAATCATTTGCTAAATGTTTTCTTCTACTATACAGATTTAAAATGAAGTATATTTTATGGCCCTTTAACTAAACAGGATGAAAATAAAAATTGTACTCTGAGTAGAAGATGTTCGAGATAATTGAAGAACACTGATCTGAAGTAATAAACATTATGAGGTACATAATAATTTGTACCTTGTTCTATTTCCCATGCATAAAAAAAAGCATCACTATATAACACTAATTATCATTTTGTGAGTAGATGAAGATATAAAATTAATACTTTTAAAATTATCATACAATATAATACTATAAAGTATAGGTAGTAAAGTACTATTGTTCTTTGAAAATTATTTATTTCTACATTTTTGGAAATAATTTTGGTGAATTTCATCAAAGTATATAATATCCATAAATAAAAGACACAAGTTCTACACAATTACTTACCCTAAACACATTTTTAATAAAAAATGTGAATTTCCTCAAATTGTAGTAAATTAAATTGTAGTATGTTCATGAACAATAATAAATCATTATCAGTTATAAATGTTGCTTTATTCAAAATAAATAACACTATCAGTAAAAAGAAAAGAGTTATGCATCTATTGTTTGTTCTTTCCCCAGTTTTATTAAAAATTGATTCTTCTCTCACACTGTATACCTAATTACAGTTTCCCTTCCTTTATTCCTCCAAGTTGCTTGCCTCCCATTCTGATCCAATTCCTTTTGTCTCTCCTTAAAAAGGAACAGGCTTCTAAGAGCTAACAACAAAATATAACAAAATAAAATATTATGAGCTAAAACAAAAGCCATCCTTTCAAAGTTGCACAAACAAGAAGAAGGAGGCCAAAAAGAGAGAATGAGAATCAGAAACTCACTCATTCACACAGTCTGGAGTCCATAAAATCACTAAACTAAAAGCTGTAGCATAAATGCAGAGGACCTGGTGCTGTGCCACACAGAGCTTTTGCTTGCATCCTCAGTCGCTATGGTTTCATATGACCTTTGCTCAGTTGATTTAAGAGCTTCTTTTTTTCCATCAGTCCTCCATCCCCTCAGGTTCTTCCTGCCTTCCTTTCCTCAGGGTTACCAGAGTTCCTCATGGTTGGATTTGATGGAAACATCTCTTTAAGAACTATATGTTCCAAGGCATAATGTCTGTGAGAGTTATAAAGTTGGTATTAAGTCAAATCAGATATTGATTGAGTCATCCCACAAAATTGTGCCACAATTTTCCTAGTGTATTCTGCAGTCAGGAAAGTTTGTAGATCAAAAGTTTTGTGATTGGGTTGGTACTTCTGTTTCTCTTGTGGTAGTCTGCAGAGTGCATTCCCATACCAAAGACACCAGAATGTAGAGATGAATACAAGCAGAAGTTCATCTTATTTGTGTAATTTTATGTTTCAGTCTGCAAAGAAGTATTGGAAGAAAGTCAAGTGTTTTTCTCTAGATCTAAGAACCATGTAAATAGTGATCAATTAATTGGTAGTTTTAATAATGATGGTGACAAGTGACAATAATGTCAATGATGACAAGATGAAGTTCACAATATCATTAAATAAGAAAATCTCAAATTTAGTGTTAGATACAGTTATAGCTCTAATGACAGAAAAGTTAAGAACAGTAGAAAGGAACAGTAAAAACACAGTAAGGAATGAAACCAGTTTCAGGTGGTAAAATGCAGTCTTCTGAAATACGTGGGTAAATTCTAGGAGAAGCAGGTTTTAGTTTATTTATTTATTATTTTTATTATTTTCTCATTAACTGTGTCCCAAATATAGTTTCCCATTCCTCCACTCCTCTCAGTCACCTGTCAGCTCTACTATCCTTCAGATCCATTCGTTTTCTGTTTTCCTTCAGAAAAAAAACATACCTTCCAGGGATATCAACCAAACATATCATAAAAAACTTACAAACTAGGCAGAAACCCTCATATCAGGGCTCAACAAGGCAAACAAGTAGGAGGGAAAGGATTCAAGGGCCAGCAAAGGAGTCAGAGACACCCACACTACCACTCTTAAGAGTCCCACAAAAGCACCAAGGTATCAACCATTACTTATTTGTAGAGGATAAAATAAAGACCAATACAGCCTCCATGATTTGAGCTTCAGTCTCTGTTAACTCTTATGAACACTGCTTAGTTGGTTTTTATACCATGTTCTCCTGACATCCTCAAGCCCTCTACTTTCCAGTCTTCTCCCTCTTCCACAGGGTATCCTGAGTTCTTATGAAAAGGACTCAATGGAGATCTTCAATTTGGGCTCTCTGCCCCTGATGTTTGATTGTGGGTCTCTATATCTGCTCCCATCAGCTACTGGAGGAGGCCTCTCCAATGAAAATTGAGTCTTGCAGATACATGGGTTATTGTAGAACATCATTAGGAACCAATTTATTAATTTCTATTTTAACCTAGCCTCTGGTCTGGAGTTATTCAGGCAGTGTGGAGCATGGGCTCCCTGTAGCGGCATTGACTTCAAGTGACTTCTCATATAGTCCAACCTGTATTACACTAACAGTTTTTTGCTTCAGACTTTCATTGCTGCACTTGCAGCTTCATCTTCAACCTACTGAAAATAGTAAAAGCAATGTAACTCCAAGAATCAGGAGGTAGGTTCATTAGAGTTTCACTCTTACCTTTACAGCAGATTAGTTTTAGACTGCACTTTCTTGAATCTGAGCAAGCTTCTTTAGATTAAAAAAAAAAAAAAGGACAGGGGTTGAGATGAGAACTCAATAGACCACATGAATCTCAATTCTAGGCAGAAGTATTAATCCCAGCAACCTTATGTCACAGAGATGAAACGTGTAATAGTTGAAATTTTAGAATATGGGACAAAAATACTGTATGCTACAGTAGATAATTGTGGATAAATTTTAAGAATACTTATCTAGGATGAGTATATTATAGGCTACAAACTGGCAGTTTGGGAAACTAGGCCTGTCTTCCTGTTTCATAGAAATGAAAACCTGGATCCAGGATCCTGTGGTCAGACAACCACAGCCTTGAGCAGCCAATCTGAGGACACTGTCATCTGGCTTGAAGTAAGAATAATAATCTTATTATGCATGCAGAATGCATATATGCAGAATGCATAATCTCCCCCCTCTCCTCAGGGAGGCCTCCAGAGCCTGATCAACTGTAGAATCAATCATACCCCCAGAGACAGAGCTAACCAGTCATGGTAGAAGAGCACATATCTCTCCCTAGAATTCCCCTAACTGATAATAAAAGAAGAGCCTGTGAATCCACCAGATGTCTCCATTCCTGAATGGTGAGACAAGTGCATGCAGGAAATTCAGCTGAATAAATGCTCTTTGCTTTTGTATACTATTTGAGTCTGGGATATCATTTTTTGGCAAGTCTTGGATCCTAACATTTGGGGACTTGTCTGGGATTCACTAGGAACTCCACACACAAACACTGAGCATTTGGGGGAGATTTCTTGCCACACCCATTAGTAAGTTGGGAGTGTTCTATCTATGTCTACATTTGTGTGTTTTCCTGTTTTCAATTTGGAAGCCAGGAGGGACAGAGTAGACATACATTCTATCATCCAGCTTGGGACTCAGAAGGACTCTCCTGAAAACCTTCTGGGAGAACGTACTAGTTCTCATCTGATTTCTGAATCTGCTGTGGGTCTATGGGCATTCATTGCTGAGGAAGAAAGACCATCTGAAGCTGCTTTTTTTTTTGTTTGTTTTGTTTTGTTTAACAATATGTCAGTCTTCTGTTAATCTCATGCAAGGAGGGAGAGGCCATCTGAAAAGGCCTTTTTGTTTTGCCTTCCTTTTACCAGGAACATCATTCTATGATTTTCTGTGTGTGTTTTGTTCATGACTTTTGACCTTATGTATAAGTTTCTAGTTTGATTCCTAAAGATAGGGAAGACAGCCAGCTCCACTCTGCTGGACCTAGTCCAATTACATTTCAAGAACTTCAGCTGCCTGGCAGAGAATCCAGGTTTAACTGTACAGTTGGAAAAATTAATTGTCTTTTGTATGGTATCTTTAACTTCTGCATCATGGAACATCTGGGTCCCTTTAGTGGTATATCTGGTTCTTTTCCTGCTCCTCTTCCCCCAACTCTGTGCTTCATATACAGAGAAAAAAAAATGGTTAAAGAAAAATAGCCCTGCTAAACTGTCTTAATTTACAAAGGAGAAAACAAATAGTTTTTAACTGCAGATCTCTGTGGCATAGCGAGAATGTTGCCATAGCTCCAGCTCTTACCTTCCCCACCTCTGTAAGAGCACCATGCTCTCCAACCTTTTCTGCACCATTGCTCTGCCAGCTTGAATGTCCAGACTTCCAAACTACCCATCTGAGATGCCATTTAACCTGACTAATTTATTTGCAGTCTGAGATGTCATCTTCAGACTCCCTAGGCACGCCAATCTTAATTTGGTCTGATTGTTCCTCTGTCTCATACTTTAATAGATGGGGAAAACTTATCTGCTTGCTGTTCACCCTTATCCCTGTCTTAATTCCACACAGTCATTTCTAAATGGGTGCTGCTCTCAAAAGCCCTGCACCTGCAGCAAGAAAAAAACACATTTCTGGTAATGAATCAAGGAGACACCAAGCAGAAGGCGGCTTGATAAAGTACAGTCTTTTCTTAAAGGGAATGGAGTACTTTTACAGTTTTTCTGGTAATCAAACTGAGAACTTCTGTGTTCATGAGAATTGAATTCAACAGGTAGCAAGATACCTCTCCTTTAAAATTATAGGTAAAAAGAAATAAAGATTTGTCTGTTTTTAAAAATGTAGATATATGTCACCACTATATATATATATATATATACACATATATATATGTTAACATATATATAATAATATGTTAGCATATTCTATGCTGTGCCTATAACATATTAATTTATAATAAATGATATCTGGTTAATAATATTGGTAACAGAAAGTTGGTTTAAAACAACTCAGAGTTAAAGCCACCCTGAATAACAATTGCCAAACAAGGTCTCTAAAGGTACATTTAAAATAGGATAATATTTTCTCCTAAGAACCAGCCTGAAAAAGTAGGATTTAAAAATGTTTTTTTTATGAGTTATTAAAGCTGCACCTTCATGTGTTCATATACAAGAACTGGCAGCCAAACATTGTAACATGAAAATAATATACTTGATATTGATTTGAGGAACTGGATTGTTTCAACTGCTTAAAAATTTAAAAATTGGTTTTGTCTTCGAAAATTTATGGCTATGCTCTTTGATATCACTGTTTTAAAAGGAGATACTTTATTTTGATATTATGAAAGGAACTTTTAATATATATATATATGTACATATATACTTATATATGTATATAACTCAGTAATTTTAAAATTTACTAAATAATTAAAATGTCTTTATTGGTATGATGGTTACAGTAAAAAAATGCTTTATTGGACAACAACAATGAGGTTATAATATATGGGATGGAGGAGATAATTTTGATGGAGAAAGCTTAAGCATTACCTATAATGATGGCTATAAATCAGATGATCAGAATAGTGAATACGGTAGCAAAAGCTTTTAAAATAAAACAAAACAGGCTACAGTTCCTATCAGGAGAGAAAAGAAAGAGTTGTCAGGAAAGCTGCAGGCTTCCTTGAGACAGTCCTTCCAAATGCATTAGAAAAATCGTAAAAATCTGCCACATGAAAGATGTCGATCCATAGTCAGAAAAGCCACTGCAGCTTAAATAGAAAACTCTTCTTGTACAAGGTAGTCATAGCCACAGTTTGCAAAAAGTACAGCTATTGATTAATTAAACAAAATATTAACTAGATATACAGTCCTGGGGCTTTTAATCTCCTGTAGCCTTGTCTTTTTAAATTAAATAATTTTTTAACTAAAATATATATTGAAGGGTTAAAATATTAAAAATTACTAGATCTTGGAATCTATTCACCTTCCTTTCAGTTTGCTTGAGCCTTGCCAAGTCTCTAGGAGATTAAAGAGATGATAAGAGTTTTCTAAGCCTCAAATTTTTATGATTCTCCTGTCCTGACAAGAGATCATTTCAGCTTAAACTAAATCGTAAGGGAAACTACTATGTCCTGTTATATAATTCTCCGTGTGCAGTATGTTTTGGGGTTAAAAAGTTTTAATACTAGAAGATCTTCAATTAAAACCTGTAGCTTTTAAGGCTCTAACCTAACAGGGCATGATAGTAAGGCTGTAAATGTTCAGAAATACATATGAAGCCATGCTAAGTACTGATGCAGTTAATAAGTTAAAGCATTATTTAGTCTCCTGTTTCATGTTTATAATGTAAAATTTAGAGCAGATATCTAAAACAGATAAAAGTTGTTCAACTCAGAAATACTAGGATAAAACTGGCGTTCAAACTGTCAGAGGTCTGATGAGTATGGTATGTAATATGTTTAAACTTACCATGATGGACAGAGATTGCCCAAGGTGTCCAAGAAGAGGCAGGCACAATGCTACCCACCTGAACTCTGGTATAATAACCACTGGTCTTAACTCCCCCAATGCTTCACTTGTTGCCAGCACCTGGTCTGAACTGTAGATAAACAGAGGGCTACTGGGGAACTGATTGCCACATGTTGCTTTAGACAAGATAAGGTCAGTCCTTCTCAGGTTCATCACTTTCTGGGCTTGATGGCCAAAGATTGCTTCTGTTCTCAGTGCCTGGGGCAGGGAGAAACCTGCATCAACTGTCTGGGTAATGGAATACGGATAAGTCTGCCTCATTTCAATTTATCCTTCAAATTCTCTGATTGCACTGATGCTTATTTGTAGCTTAGCAGCTAAGAAAAAGGCACCTAGCTTCTTACATCCAGGTAATCTACTATTGTGTTAGATTATGGGTTAGTTTGTTAGTTAAAACTACTAGTTCTCTTGTTTAAAAACTGGCAAAAAGGTTTTCTTTATTATCAGACTTCAAATTGAAACATAAACAGGTTTCAGATGTAGCTCTTTACTGTTCATTTATTTAAACTTGCTTGCAATAACTATTTTCAGTAATAACTACTCATATTTTTGATAAATGATTAGTTGGAAAGAGAAAGATGCAAAGCTGGTATAATATAGGGATTTAAGGTATCTGAAAAAAATGGAAAACATTTCAGATTTGTTTCCCTCATCTGCGTTATTATTAAACTACAATTTCAAAAGTTCACCATTTTAATATAGATCAATGGAATTTTGGTAAGATAATGGAATATTGGCTGTTAACAATTCAGTCACAAGTTCAAAAGATCTGTCTAATTTAAGGACATTATTTTTGCCATACTTTCTAAATATTCATATATACTCTAAGACTTGAGTGGATTTGCTACGTTGGAACTTCCATGAACAGGTCTGCTAGGCTATTCTTGGTATTTATGGGTACTGTATCATCTTTCTGAATTAATCATCTAGCTTTTGACACATATTCTTTAGCTGTGTTTTAAAACTTTGCACAGAACTACAAATATTAATCCACCAACTGCAAATATTTTCCTTCCTCATATTTAAATAATATTCTAACTAGATACAATTATTTGTTATTTACATATTGCTTAATTTTTTTTACTTCCATTCAAGCACATTGATTATCTCTATAAGAGTATTAACTTTCTGAAACATAATTGTAAGATTATTATTTATGATGATTTTTAAATTTTTACTTGTGATTTTATTAGTGCTGTTACTCATTCCATCTTACTGAAAGAAGGTTCATATTTGAAGATGCCTTTTTCCTTCAACTTTAGAAATTATTCTAATATAATATAATATAATTATGTCTACTTCTTATTGAAAAAAATGATATATCTCAAATAGTGCTTCCAATGTTCTTTAAGATATTACTCACTATTAAACTTTCATATAGTCTGTACTCTTCTCCACAATGTTTTTATATTGAATGCAAGATAAACATTCAAAATATACTGGAGGGCCTTTTTTGGCAAGCCTTGGGAAACTAAATCATCCCTGTTTCTGATTTTTTATTAACCTTACAATATTAAATTAATAATTGCTATTTCATTTAATATCAATTTCTTGATTGCAGATATAAAGATAAAAGTATTATTGAATAAGTAATTAAGGGGATTTATTTTGATTCAAGTTTATTTTTCAGTCTGTATTTTCTGAAAATTGCTTTTAGAAAATTTCCACATTGTTGATTTTGAGTTTTCTTTTCTTTTCTTTTTTTGAATCTGCTCTCTTGTTCTTTTTATTATTTATTATTATTTTTATTAGATATTTTCTTTATTTACATTTCTATCCCCTTTCATGATTTCCCCTCTGAAAACCCTCTCTCCTCCCACCTCTCCCTGCTCACCAACCACCCACTCCTGCATCCTGGCCCTGGCATTCCCCTATACTGAGGCGTAGAGCCTTCATGGGACCAAGGCCTCTCCTCCCAGTGATGACTGACTAGACCATCCTCTGGTATATATGCAGCTAGAGCCATGAGTCCCACCATGTGTTTTCTTTGGTTGGTGGTTTAGTCCCAGGGAGCTCTGGGGATACTGGTTGGTTCATATTGTTGTTCTTCCTATGGGGCTGAAAAATCCCTTTAGCTCCTTGGGTCCTTTCTCTAGCTCCTTCATTGGAGACTCTGTGCTTGGTACAATGGATGGCTGTGAGCATCCATATCTGTATTTGTCTGGCACTGGCAGAGCCTCTCAGGAGACAGCTATATAATGCTCCTATCAGCAAGCTCTTGTTGGCATCCACAGTAGTGTCTGGGTTTGGTGGTTGTATATGGGATGGATCCTCCCTTGGGGCAGTCCCTGGATGGTCATTCCTTCAGTCTCTGCTCCCAACTTTGTCTTTGTAACTCCTTCCATGAGCATTTTATTCCCCCTTCTAAGTGTTAGTCAGTGTCACATGATTTTGATAAGTGTATATTTTAAGAATTTACTGGGAAAATGGTTGTTATAATTTATTTTCTTAGATTTTTTACAATTCTGGGAATTTCACCTAAGAAAGGAACCTATTCTCCCTTTCTAGAAACTAAGAGTGGAATCTCATTCTGTACAAGTAATTGCACATGATCATTTTATCCTTTAATATAACTGTACTTCAACTTTATTTGAGTTTGGAATCTTCAAGTACTTGTTTAGCTAATTTACCATGTCAGCATTGAAAATATAATCACAAATCTATATTATGCATGACTTTTCTTTTTTCTTCTTCTTTTTTTCCAAATCTACCATTTACTCTAATGTAAAAAAGTATTTGAATTGTGAGGACAGGTATGGAATTGAAAACTGATCACTACCAAAGCAGTTTGAGGCTTCTCACAGGTGGAGAAAGTCTTTCAGAAACAGAAAAATATACATACACACTAGCCATGTCCAACCTCAAATGTAATTAAGTTGGAAAAGTAAACTTCATAAAAGTTAACATAATTCTCAGATTAGACAAGGTTCCTGAAAGACAGTAAGAGGAAACATTTTTGGAAATATGAGAGATGGTTTTCACTTATTATTTTAGTGTGATGTCAAAGAGGAAAAAACCTACTTGCTGCATTCAATATAGAAAATGTGGTCAATAATACAGACATCTGAGAACTGAACAGTGAATAACGTCTTAACAATCAAAAGTATAAGCACATGTCTTTTCTTTCTTCCCTTTCCAAAGATGTTAAAATTTTAAAAAAAGGTATTATTGAAGAAAGAAGGCTGTGTATCTGTAGAGAATGATTTAAATGGATTACCAAATGCTGAACAGAAGATGTAATAAGATGAAGAGAGTTAGCACCCTAGACCTTAATAGGAAATGTTACTGCAAACATGTGAACTGTTCACTTTTTCATTATGAAGCAATTCTTTTCCATCCAGTGCTCTTGCCAATCCATAAGCGGCAGAACCATAACATTGAGGATTAACACCTTAGACACATAAAAAACTGATGAGCTCTGACAAAACATGCAACCCTTCTATAAGCAGCAGCCTACAGGATATGAGCCTATGACTTTAGAAGTTTTCTGGACACTAAGTGTGAACTCCAAGTGATGTTGGCAGGAACTCTTGTTTTAGCATGGAGTTCCTGCCCATATCATACTATTCTTATATGTGCTAGTTTTCTGTCAACCTGATATAAGGGAGAAACACCTGAGCGGAGGGAAGCCAATTGAAAAACAAAACAAAACAAAACAACAACAACAACAACAACAACAACAACAACAACAAACTCCAAAATACCAGGCTGTAGGCAGCAAATCTGTAGGGAATTTTCTTAATTAATGATTGATGCTGTAGGCCGAGCATATTTTAGTTGGTGATATTAGTTTAGCGGATGGTTCTGGATTTTATATTACGCCAGACTGAAAATGCAAAGAGGAACAAATCAGTAAGCAGTGCTCTTCTATAAGCTCAGAATCAGTGCCTGCTTCCAGGTTCCCAAATCATTTGAATTTCTGCCTTTGCTTCCCTCCATGGATGTTATGATTCGGCATATGTAACCAACAGAAGCCATTTCTTTTACCATTGATTTTGGACATGATGTTCATTGTAGCAATAGCAGCTTGAGATAAGACCAGCTTTCTAATATGGAATCTTCCTGAAATGACATATTTTGTCCATAAATTATATTCTTATGAATTTGAAGAAAAACCGAAAGAGTTGTCTATCTCGATAGAGCCTCTATTGTAGAAATTTTCTCATGCAATATACAAAGCGAAATATCCAAAGTACACACAGATAACTAAGAATATAGTTATGAAATAGATAACACAGAAGACATAAACAACAATGAACATAAATATATAAACTCAAATATATTATATATTGCTTTCATAACACTTAGAAACTGGAGTAGACAAAAAAGGAACGTTGATTAAAGAAAAAATTCAATACAATGTTTAAATTATAGAAAGTATTCAAAACAGCAGAATTAATTTGATATAAAGATGTACAAAGAAATAAAACTAGATGGGTATTATAAGATCATACAGAAATGCTAAAAACACAAACATGAATAATTCAATTGGCTTCTAAATAGTAAGAAATTCAAAAAATGTAGAAGAAATATAAAATTAGGAAAAAGTCATACATCTTGGTATAAAGAAAAACTCTATATAAAACCATAATGAAGATAAAAATTGAAGCTTAAAAATACAAAAAACATATCTACATTTAATATTTCAGAAACAAATGTTAAAATTCATTTTCCAGAGATCATGTATCTAAAGTTAATCACCATCTGAATAAATTTAAAATAATTATCTAAATGTTATTGGAGATATTGATAGAAAATTTGAGTGTCTATTGGTCCTGAAGGAAGAATTAGGTTTGATCAATATCATGACCAAATTTCATCCCCACATTTATGACAATGATGATTTTCTTCATATTCCATAAACAAGAAAACTAAAGCCAATTAAAAGATATACTGTAATAAGTCATCAATTTATCCTCAATTTATTAATTTCAGTAAGTTATAAACTCAGACTAAGAATGTGTTTAGGGTAACATATGACTTGGGTTAATTAGAAAATCTGCAAACTCATATTAGATAGGACATAAATACAGATAAAGATGGAAACTGGTAACATGGACTTCATACACCTTTGCAAAGACTCAGCTAACTACAAAAATACATAAATATTCATTGATAGCTGTTATGGAATGATATAATATTTATGAATTCAAATGTATGCATATAGCTGTCTTATGTAAGAAAGTGTATTTTAGCAGTAAAAGCTGGAAAGAGTTAAGATTAGTAGAAGTGTGCTAAATTCTAATCCTCTGAAAATGTGAAGTCAATACATTGAACAAATCTGTCATACTAAGAGAGTTATAAAAATGTTAGTTAGATGTGTCAAATAAATATAGAATGACTTTAGCAACAAATGTAGAAATTAAAATGTCTTCAATGTGACAGAGAAAGGTCAATAAGGAAGTACCTTACAGTTTGTATCCAATACATTTATTGTTTGAATTTGTATCTGTTACACTGAGGTACAGAATGAGGTTAGCAACAGAAGTTCCTCTCATTTTGAAGGACTAAGTAAGGGAGTGCCTACCATGTGTCTGAGAGTATGAATTTCTGAATTAAATGGCAACAAAGTAATGTAACTGTGCCTTAAGGGGAAGTAGGGTCAAGTGAACGCTTATTTTCAGCTGAGAAACACTCTATACCTCCTAAAATGGCATATTCATGAGATTGTATCTGCCATTCCTGATTCTGCACATAATGATTCACTTAGAGTGTTCTACAAGACACTGGGCATTTTTATAGATAGTCATAAGAAACACATTGTGTAATTTTTCTTCTCATTGCTTTTGACATTCTATTCCTTTCTTTGTGGTGTGGGAGAAAAATGAAATGAACACTCTGTTCCCAACTTGGCTGATTCTTATACTATACAAAGAGTAAAATAGCTCTTAGAATTGAATACATTAGTTTTTATGATGTAAAGCATCTTTTACTTATGTTCTGTCTTTCCTAGACTTTATCATTTTAAGGACAGACTTGTGATAACATTTTCAATTAGAATTTTCATAGAGACTCAGGCTCTTTGATCCGATGGTGCCAATGTAAAGTACGTTCCTAAACAGTAGGAACACATTTTAAATTATGAAAGCTTTATATGTCTTGCTTTCCTTGGACAGACTAAGGGTTCTGGAAATTGAATATTGTTTACCATTCCTTTTTTATTAATATTTAATTATAACACTAATGAGAAAAATGTTTCAATACTAAAAATACAGAATTACAATCTAGTAATTTTAGTAGAGGCTACTAAAATCAGGTGACACAAAGATTTATTCTTTCAGACATATATGCCCTATTTATGGTATTTCTATTGAAAACATTACTGTGTTCTTTAGATTCACCACTGCATGTTATTGGGTAGTGTCCAACATGTTACAGTTTTCATTTAGATTCTGTTATCCTCCGCATGTCTGAGAGTGTCCAATTTAATGTTCATATGAAAACCTAAAAACCCTGCAACAGATTCTCTGCATGGTTTGGAAAACACCATGTAACTATATTTAGAGACTAACTCTTTTCAGAGGCCATGCAAAACCAATATCTTTAAAGTAGTCTTTAATTTGACTAATATCTTTGTAATACAATTAATTGGGACATGGAACATGCCACAAGCCATCCTGACAAAGTGTGAAATCACAATCAGATGAGTGAATGTAAAGAGATCCCTGAGAGGAACCCAAACCTTCTGTGATGGTTCGTATATGCTTGGCCCAGGGAGTGGCACTATTAGAAAGTGTGGCCCCATTGGAGTAGATGTGCCACTGTGGGTGTGAGTTATAAACCTTCATACTAGCAACCTGGAAGCTAGTATTCTGCTAACAGCCTTCAGATGGAGATGTAGAATTCTCAGCTCCCCTTGCACCATGCCTGACTGTGGTTCTCACCTTGATGATACTGGATTGAACCTCTGAACCTGTAAGCCAGCCCCAACTAAATGTTGTTTTATAAGAGTTCCCTTGGTCATGGTTTCTGTTTACAGCAGTAAATCCCTAACTAAAACACCTTCTAATCTATTTCCAAGGACATACAGATTCCATATCAGAAGGAAAACTAAATCTGGGCTTCTTATATTAACTGGTCTGTGTTATTATGTTTATAGTAGTCTAGTCAATGTAAAGCACCCACTAATCAAAATGAATGTAGCAATTTTATTTGCTTAATGTCATATATATAATAAATATAGGCCAATAAAATAGCTTGTATGTACCTGGGAATATCAGAAATTCATTTAGTCTTAGAGTTTAAGTAGATAGCTATATAAAAATAAAAGGAAAGGGGATGCAAAACTTAATATTTTAATATATAAAGAGTTCATGTAGAAATACTGCTTCAAGCCACATTTCCTAAATGACAATGATTTGTTTTTTCCAATATTGAAAATAAGAATGTAATCATAATATAGAGATTTTATTAGATATTTTCTTCATTTACATTTCAAATGTTATCCCCTTTTCTCTTTATAGCTATCTGCTGAGAGGCGCTGCCAGTACCTGACCAATACAGAAGTGGATGCTCACAGTCATCCATTAGCCTGAGCCAATGAAGGAACTAGAGAAAGGATCCAAGGAGCTGAAGATGTTTGCAGCCCCATAGGAAGAATATAGAGATTTTTAACGTTTATTTTTTTTTATTTCAAAATCGTGAAATAACAATAACAATACTTAAAAATCACTTGAGTATTTTCTTTTGCCCTAACAATACATTACTTACCTCCTGCTAAGTAAGTTATCCCAAAATTCAAAAGGAACCCAAGCTGAAAATTCCATTGTGATTAAAAATGAATAGTCAAAGAAATTTCTTGTGTTCAGCACAGTTCTGTGGAAGGAAAATCTAAATGATCCGTAAGGAATGAAAGAGTGAAAGAAGTCGTACTGCTATGTTATGAGTCAATGAAATTTTCTCCATTTATATGTTGTAAGAAATAAAATACAACCAGGCATGGCTGAAATGAAAACAAGCAAAATTTCATTTCATATATATATATGAACGATTTGCAAGATTTTAGGCTAAATTTTCTCCACTCTCTGTGATAGTTCTAAAACTAATCGGTTATTCATAAAACAATTATCTGTGAAGTGAAAATACATTTTTCTTTCTTCTTTCAATACATCACTAATGCACACACCCTTGTCTTCACTCCTGCAGGTTCCCCCACCTTCCTTCTTCTCCAGAACAATGGCTCCACTTTTTCCCCTTCTGAAAAGAACAGGCCTCTCTGTGCTCTCAACCAAACAGAGCATAAAAATATGCACAAAAACTCAGCATAAATCCTCATATCAAGGATGAAAAAGGAATCCAGTCGACAAAAAACGATACCAAGAACAGGCAAAATAGTCTGAAACACCCCCACTCACATTTTATACATCTCACAAAATTCCAAGCTAATCAATGACAAATATATTTACAGAAGGCCCACCACAGACCAGTGCAGACCCTGTGATTGCTGCTTCAGTTTCTGTGAGCTGCTATCACCTCTGCATACTTAATTCTATGGACCCCATCTCCTAATGTCCTTGACCCATTTGGATACTACAAGTCCTCCCCACCCATTCTGACAGGTTCCCTGACTTCAGGGAAATGTGTGGGTGTGGTATTTCTATATCTGTTCCCATCAGCTGCCAGAGAAATTTTCTCTGATGACAACTGGGCTAGGCACTGAACTAGAACTACCGCAGTATATCATTAGAAATAATTTCATTTGTCTGTCTGTGTGTTTGTTTTGCCAGTCCTGTTCAGTGCTACCCTATGTATCCAGCCTCTAGTTCCTGGCCAACTAGGCAGTGTCTACGTGTCCTTCTTGTGTCATCTGCCCAGTTATAGTAGTCATGAATTTTCACTCACATAATTTCTGGCCACCATTACACCAGAACATCTTTTAGGTAGTGGAATTTGTAGATTGAAGGTTTTATGTCTGGGTTGGTATCCCCATCCTACCACTGGAAATATGCTGGGTTACAAAAAAGATGGCCTGTTCAGGCTCCTTATAGCCAATGACTAGGAATCCTTGCTAGGGTCACCCTCATAGATTCCAGGGAATCTCCACTGTACTACATTTCCACATCAACCCCCAAAATGTACCCAAATTTCACTTCCCTCTCCCAGTACTGCCTCCATCCCACTCCCTCCATGGCCTTTATCCCTCTTGTTCCCATCCCCATCAGCCCATCATCCACCTGCAAAATCTACTCTGATTCCCCTTTCCAGAATATCCACGCATCCCCTCTGAGCTCTACTTGTTATTTGGCTTTTCTAGGTCTCGGGATTACATTATGATTGTTTTTACTTTATAATTATTATCCACTTATAAGTGAATTTATATGATGTTTATGTTTCTGCATCTGGGCATGATTTTTTTCTAGTCCATTCATTTACCTATAAATTTTATGATGCCATTTTTTTTTTACAATGAATGAGTAGTATTTCGTTGTGTAAATGTACCACATTTTCTTTATTCAGTTTTCAGTTGAGAGAAATCTAAGCTTCTAGCTATAATGAATAAAGTTGGTTGGAACAGAGTTGTGGCAGTGTCCATGTGAAAAAATGGAGCTCTTTTGGGGGTATATGACTTGGAGTGATGTAGCTAGGTATTGAGATAGATTGGTTCCGAATTATCTGAGGATCTGCATTACAGATTTCCATAGTGGATGTACATGTTTTCTATGCCCACTTGCAGTAGCGACCTGTCCTCCTTGCTCCACATCCTCATGAGCATGAGCTGTCACTTGGGTTTTTGAACTTGGCCATTCTGACAGGTAGAAGTTGGGATCCCAAAATACTTTAGATTTGCATTCTGCTGGTGATAAAGGATGTTAAACATTTCTTAAACATTTCCCAGCCATATGAGATTTACCTACTGATAATTAACTGTTTAAATCAGTAGCTAACTGACAAATGTATTATTTGGTGTGTTGATATCTACTTTATTTAGTTATTTATAAACTCTTAGTATTAGCCCTATATCAGATGTGGACTTAGTGAATATATTTTTAATACAAGATGAATATACAAATGTCCTGTAATTTTTATAAAATTTGCAAATTTTATAACAAGATATTCCTATTTTGTATAAGAAAGAGATTTAATTGCATACAAATTTTTATTGAGTATTGATTAAAATCCTGTTTAGTTTGAGAATATGGATTGGGAAGTACAGGGGTAGGGGCTTGAACTGGAGAGTGAGAAATGAGGACAAAAGGAGAGGGAGGGAGAGGGGTTGGGATAAAAATAAGGAGGTCTAAAAAATAAATAAACAATATTTTATTAAATATTTATTTTAAAATTATATATGTATATATATGAATGTGCGCGTGCACACACACACACACACACACACACACACACACACACACACAATAAGGCTCCCACAAAAGCTATAGACTATCTAAAACCATCCCAGCACAGTGCATGAGAAACTTTACCTTTTGGTCCTAGGAGTCAATATAAGCCAAAATTAAATAAGTTATTTTCATTACTCTTGGTTGCCTCCTGGCTCTTGAAGGTAATGACTTACTGCTAAGGACACCTTCTATTTTGGACACTGGTCTGAGGGATATCCATGTCGAACTGACCTGAGTACTTCCTCTTTAAAAAGCAATGCTAATGCTATTTTTAAATACTGTGCAAGCTGCCACAGGAGGGAAAACAATCAATAGTCCCGCCCACTGAAAATCCTATGGACCACAAAAACGTCAATTTGTCAAAATATTCTCAAGATACAACAGTGGCAATTCTATCTTGAGGTAATACTGCATTCTAATTCTACATAAATCTTGGTTAGTAGGAAATTCATGCCTGCTACTATGAACTTGTACTGTAAACATAACAAATTATCCATGGCTGGTGATGCCATGGATGAGGAGACGAACCCACTACTGCTGGTTTCTTACATCAGTATCACTTCTAATTGCATTATGAGTGCTTTGTATACCCACAAATAAGCATAGCTTTCATCCCTGTCTCTAGCCGAGGAGTTTTCATTTGCAACATATGGAGACCATTTGAGAAATCCACATTTTTTTCCAAATTCAGTGAATGATTATCCAGTAAGTATTCAGTTCCAGTTGTATATCTTCAATGCAACCCCTAAACTTAAGGCTCAGGGAACATTGCAGAGGAATATATAGAAAGTTGGTCAGACCAGAGGATGATGTTCTCTATTGTGAAGTAGAGTCTTCTATATATGACAAGGGACTTTTCAAATGAAATATCACCAATGTGGTCACCTTTAGGACTAGCAGAGTCCTATGCATCCATGGACATGCAAATATTTATGATGGAAATTTCACAAGGCTCAACAGTTCAATGAAGAACAAAAAATAATTAGAGGCTGTTAAGAGAGGGAAAACCAAACTTCTCTGGAGATAAGAGAGGTTGTGCAGTCCCTAGTAGTCAGTCATAAACAAATAAACATAAAGGTGACCCTGCATGGAATCAGAAGCATGTAATTGTATATATGTATTTACACACACACACACACACACACACACACACACACATATATATACACACATACATAGTTATAGAAGTTACAATTTGAAAGGGAGTGGGAGGTACAGGATGAGGTAGAGGGTGATAGGAAGGGTGTGAATTATGTAAATAGTATTTATATATGAAATTCTAAAGTCATTCTTTACATTAAAAAGAACCTTTGCACTTTACAAGACACAAAAGGAAATCAGGATGTCTTACCTTAAGGATCTCTAGTTAAAGGAGATGTATACACAACATTATTCCAATATTTGATAATTAAGAATTTGAGAAGTTTTAGAAAATGTGAAGGCTCATTTTAATTTGTGTTTGTGGAATAAAAACTTGGTTTCATTTATGCAGAATAAAGCCTTTAAGTCTCCTTAAAACAATTGGAATACATGAATTTTAAAATATCTAACAATAAGTCACTCTTTGAAGCTTTAATATATGTTCTAATGCTTCTTTATATTTAACCAATTAATTAAAATGTACAAATAATTATTTATGTGCTACTCTCTGCTGTTCTTATCTTTTCACACATAGTGTTCAGTGAACACTTAATTAACTCCCTGTGGTCATTTTCATGTAACATGCTAATGTCTTTTAGTCATCGTTAACACTCAGAGTAAAAAGAGCTAAATCTTAACTATCATTGCTTTAATCCCTAATCTACAATGGGTTTCCTCTAAATATCCCAAACAAATTACTGAGGACCCCGGGCTTAAAAGTGGGTCTCTCCATGAAGACTCCATTCTATGAAACAAATGATTGTAGTAATGAATGGTTCTAACACTGGGAAAGTCCTTTATTGTGGAGTTGAAGACTATGTCTTCCCTTTGCTGTTCTCAGTGCTGTTCTCAGTGTTCAAGTTTTTTGTCCTCACACTGTTTCTTCCTTAAAGCTAACATCTGTTCTTTTTGATCTCCTGTCATTCAATTTATATATTTCACATCTTTTATGTTGCTGTTTATAATGCTTGTTTTGAGACAGGATTTATAAAATAATAGTTGGTCTAGAACTCACTGTGTTTCTCTTTTATAAATTCTGAAATAGAAATATGTCCTACTATGCTGGGCTTCTGTATATTTTTCTTCAAAAATAAAAGTACTCCAATACATAGTTGTTTGTGACTGCAAATCAAGCCCTCGGGATAATGAGACAGAAGAATTTCATATTCCATGTTAACATGGCTTGCATATGAAAATTTAGTCTCAATAATTTATTAATTAATTAAATTATTTCAGATAGTGTGGCACTTTTACAGGCAGGACAGGCCAAAAGGTTACTAGTCAATCATGATAAGTTTCACTTGGAACATTTTATAAAATGAAAAGGAATAAATTCTTTACTCATGACATTGACATTCTAAAACTATAACCAATAATTGGTGATATTTGAAAATTAGTCCTTTAGAAGGTAGAGTTAAGTGAGTTCTTTAGAGTGATCATTAATCAAACAGCACTGATCTAAGAAGTGGATAAGACACTGTGTTCCTTTTTCCTATCTCCATGACCACACTTAATTCAAAAGAACTGCATGTGGATACTATAACAACAAAGCAGGATGAAAACTAGAACCAGTAGTTCCACACAAACAGCCATGTTGACTCCTTGCTCACGAACTATTTTCAACTCAAAATTTGAAAGCAGTTATTCATGTTTGACCCACCCAGTCTATGTACTATATATATATATCCCAATTTATATGAAGGGAAAAAAGTGTATGGAAATTATTGCATGTTCCTAAAAATTTCTTTATGCAAACCAAAATAATGTCTCAAATTTAAGCAAATGTACAACATTTTATTAATATACAGGTGTATATTTCAGAGTGTTTAAATATTGTGTAATAACTTTTGTAATGCTCATATATTACATTTGCAACATTCAAAAATAGAATTGCAGACTTTCAAAGGTAGTGACATGAATCTGGTTAGGTAGAACATGGTGAGCATGCCTCTGGCAGATCTTGGGCTTCTCTCCAATTTCCTCTGCCTTATAAAAAAATGTTAGTCCATTCCTAAAGCTAGCCCTCACTGTCTATTCCCTTATTTGGCTACTTCCTTCTCCCGAGGTTGATCATCAAGGTCCAGCTATCAAAATATATAATAGGTCCAACAATCAAACAACCCTTTGGTTCACCTAATTAACATGCCCAATTAAAATAAAACACTTCATCTTAAAGTAAGCCTTAAGGGCAAACCCTTGTTCATTAATAAATGTGCATTTTCCTATATGTGATAGCATTCTCCTCTCTGTTCTAAGGGAAGTTCTTTTGCTCTCTTGGAAAAATACTCCTTCCCCTCTTCCTTTTCCCCTTTTCCTTCTTCCCCATCCTCTGTCTTCTGGCTTTGTCTTTTATTCCTTTCCCTGTATCGCTCTTGGGCACACAAATCTGCTTTGTGTTAAGAACTTGTTCTTTGGGGGTCCCGAGCTGATACTGATCCTAACAAGGAAACTTATCAGTACCCTGAAGGTAGAGAAAAATTAAAAAGTCCCTACTCAAATTCTCAAAAATGAATTTATGAGAATTGTAGGTATATTTAGGGCCAAGACCATCCCCCACCATGTGTGATGAAAATGACTGATGGTTTCTGCCTGTAAGCTAATGCAGTCCTTTCTTTCATAGTCATCAGCCTGAATTTTTATTATACTGAAAGCCTTAAGTTTGATTAACTCCTTTTACCAGAGATCTGGGATTCACTATATTTGAGCTCTTTGAGCCTAGAATTATTTTCCCATGAACCTTTGTCTTAGAGGAATAAGAGAGAATTTTAACTAGAGCTAATCAGCGCCTTCTTGAGATTTCCACTTCTGAAAGTGGAGCCTAGTTTTGTGCAATAACACTAGGAGCCAGCCTAGACAATAACTGCTAAGCACATATAATGTGAAGATTATTGGTGTGTCCTTAGTTTAAAAAATGGGCCATTTTATAGTAATGTTCATTTCTTTAAAAT
Organism: Mus musculus; assembly: GCF_000001635.26. Lineage (NCBI taxonomy): Eukaryota > Metazoa > Chordata > Mammalia > Rodentia > Muridae > Mus > Mus musculus. The sequence continues at coordinate 20,384,026 of NC_000081.6, forward strand.
GAAAGTAAAAAAAAAAAGAGAGTAAAAACAATTACTAAAAAGTGAGCTTTATGTTGATTTCACACTAGGACATATAGATGATTAGAAAATGACATGTGGCAGTCTCTACATGGACCGTCCTTTCATCTCAGCTCCAAACTTTGTCTCTGTAACTCCTTCCCAGGGTGTTTTGTTCCCTCTTCTAAGGAGGGGCATAGTGTCCACACTTCAGTCTTCATTTTTCTTGAGTTTCATGTGTTTAGGAAATTGTATCTTATATCTTGGGTATCCTAGGTTTTGGGCTAATATCCACTTATCAGTGAGTACATATTGTGTGAGTTCCTTTGTGAATGTGTTACCTCACTCAGGATGATGCCCTCCAGGTCCATCCATTTGGCTAGGAATTTCATAAATTCATTTTTTTAATAGCTGAGTAGTAACCAGTATCCCGGAGCTCTTGACTCTAGCTGCATATATATCAAAAGATGGCCTAGTCGGCCATCACTGGAAAGAGAGACCCATTGGACACGCAAACTTTATATGCCCCAGTACAGGGTAACGCCAGGGCCAAAAAGGGGGAGTGGGTGGGTAGGGGAATGGGGGTGGGTGGGTATGTGGGACTTTTGGTATAGCATTGGAAATGTAAATGAGCTAAATACCTAATAAAAAATGGGAAAAAAAAAGAAAGCCAAAAAAAAAAAAAAAAAAAGAAAATGACATGTGCTTTCAAGATTGACTGTGACTGAAAATGACTTTTTATTCTTCAATCCCTCCTTCACGCATACATCAGCAGCCTTGTTTTGTTTTGTTGTTTTTGTTTTTATAAAAGGTTGTTTAAAATTCATGCCTAAAGAAAAACGGCACTAATTTTCCAGGTTATTCAGAACCTATTTCTTAGCACTGTGCATATTCATAGCAAATTTTCTGACTATCCATTCCTAATGATTGAGTTTATATTGGCAATTCTTGTTTGAGAAGGAAAATTAGATGTTCATAATAAAACTAACTGAGCCAGGCATGGTGGTGCATGCCTTTAATCCCAGCACTCGGGAGGAAGAGGCAGGCGGATTTCTGAGTTCAAGGCCAGCCTGGTCTACAGAGTGAGTTCCAGGACAGCCAGGGCTACACAGAGAAACCCTGTTTCAGGGGGGAAAAAGTAAAATAAAATAAAATGAAATAAAATAAGATTAAATAAAATAAAATAAATCTTTAACTGGTGGAACACAATATCTCAAGGGATTACAGATGTTTAAAAACCCAAGATCAAAGCTATGCAATTAGATACCCAACTGAGGTAAATACATGTTGGTGAGTCACCACAAAACTGAAAGAAATCAATGGTCAAACATCTGTTCTGACTGTGGGGTTATCTGAGATCTGTTTCATATTTAAAGATGAACAAGTGCTTTCTGGTTAGTAACTGATGTGTGACACTAGATTTTTAGTAGGATGATTCTTTGATTTCCTGCTGCCTAGTTTTGATGTGTCCCACTGAGAGAACTAAAAAATTTAACCATCTTGCTACTTGTACATTAAGAAGAACCAACTCTAGGCATGTCTGTGTAGTTAAGATTTGATGGCCCTGTCATCGTTTTACTCATCAATTTTGGGAGAAGTATTCATAAACAAAAACTTGGCCCAGTATTCTTTTATACAAAAGAATAATTTATTCTTTTATACTTGATCTCCAGACCATCTTATTCACTAATATAGTAACATTAAATAAGTTATTAGTACAAATTCACCCTCCACTCTCTGGAAACTTTTTTGAATAATTATCCAATTTTTATAGTTGTTTCTACTCTTGCTTCAAAAGAAAACTTACTTTTTCATTCATTTCATTGACTCATCAGAATAAGATACATATTTTATAAGGAATACCCTTTGGCATAACTACAACAAACATTCAGAGAAATTATTTCAAGTTATTTTTTGTAAACACAAAGACACAAACTTAGAAACTTTTTATAAAGCAACATTTCCTAATTTCACACACATGCACACACATATATCCACACACGTATATGCACACACACACACACATACGTACCACATACATATTAATTTATCTGCTCTTCTCTAAATAACTAACTCCAAAACACATCATAAAGGAAGTCAGAAAGTAGTTTGAAATTAAATAAGGTAATTGTAAAACTATCAAAAGTATGGGGATTCAAATAAAAACAAAATCCATAAAAGGAAATCAGCATATGTAACTTTTAAGTTTTACATGATGTAAAAACAAAACCTATAAATCGTTTCCTGAAACCAGAAGTCCCATGCCAGTGTAGAATTAGCCCACAGCTGTTTATGCTGTGATATTAGGAGCCAAGGGTTAAAAACTCAAATACTAGTGCCTTTTCCTTCTGTGGTGCATCAAAGAGAAGCTACGGAAGTTCTCTCTTTATCTGTTCATGAAGCAAAGGAAAGGATAAAATGGTTATGATACATTCGCTTAGATATAATGTACAATGCAAATATACTTGGTTAATTTTTTTATTATCTATGGATAGTTTAGGGATAAGTTTGAATACAATTCAATATTTTAGCCTAAAGAAGTGTTCTAGTATAAATATAATCCATCCTAGAGAAGTTTTAGTTTATGATTATAACCTATGAATAAATCATTGCAATATACAGTCACACTATAACAATATATTTGAAAAACAAATATTAAAATTAGTAAAATTGAAATATAGCAAGCTGCAAATAGAAAAAAAATGTACCAGTAAAAAACTCCTAACAGTGTTTGTGGTGCAGGGAAACACAAGAATTATATACTGTTAATATCAATAAAAATAATCAACCTCGATTTTGAAGAGTTATTTTGTGTTTGGCCCCCTGGTTCCTATTTCTTTTGGGAAAAATAAGTGAAGCCAGTCCTCTCTCATAATCTTTATGCTTTATGACCTTATGCATCACCAGATATCATCTGATTATAGGGTGCTTCCTTTAAAATATGAACCTCAATAGAGCTTTCCTATTTGGCCTATTTTTATTTATTTTTTCACAGCTACATTATTTTTTGTATTGAATTTTAACTTAATATATTAACTAGGTATAATATTCTTTATTTCTTAGGTGTACCATTGGCACAGCCTCAACACCTCAAATAGAATCAACAGAGAAACCTGGAAATTGAGAGGACCTTTTTGAATTCTAGGCAATTTAGAAAATACTATTATAAATTATTGTTTTATTGTCCTGTAGAAATTTAAGGATATTTCAGCTTTGGGGATCATTTTGTATCAGAACCAAGCTAGGGGAAGAGTCTCCAAGGAAACATGAACCTTGTCTCTTAGTGATAATAAGATCCAAACTAGGACTGGAAATTCAGTACTCCACAATAACTCTACTTGGTCACCAGTAAGTGTTCTGTGAATGATCATAGACAGCTAAAGAGGGCTTAGGGCTAAAATAAAAGTTAAGTGGAGAAATGATGGTCATATACCTAGAGAGAAACAGACAGAGACAGAGAGACAGAGAGACAGAGAAATACAGAGACAGAGAGAAATAGACAATTGTTTTAAAGTTACAAGATTCCAGGACCAAATTCAATGAATCCAATATGTCAGTTTGGTTATCCTGATACTGAATTGTGGTGATAAAATCTCTATAGTCTATTGGGTAAGTTCATATTTTAACTTACATAATTTACTTCTTAGTTGATTCAATCAATATGCTGCTTATTTTATTTACTTACTTATTTACTCATATTTATGTATACAGGTGCTTTGTCTACATGCAAGGCTGCAAAGCAGAAGAGGGCACCAGAATTTGAGCTGCCAGGTCCATGTTGGGAATTACATTCAGGACCTGTAGAATAACAGCCAGTGAATGCTCTTAACCACTGAGTCATCTCTCCAACACATTTTAATTTTTTTAAGTATGAATTATCCTTTTACATTGATTTAATATTTTGACATGTAAATAAAAGACAAAAGGATAAATTATTGTCATTTATAAAATAATTAAATTAATATTCATGTAAAATACTTTTATTCTTAGATAATTATATTTAAATAATGAATCATTTTGGTTTAGTATCTATTAAGGACCATAACAATGAAGGATTTTTATAACAACATGAGCCCAGTGACCATATTAATTGATAAAACATGGAAGAGGTCATAATTGTCTGGATGAGTTATCTTCCATATTTTAAAGACTTTGAATATTGTACCACAATTAGTGTGGTGTCTCCAGAGTTATGACCTTCGTAGAGCTACTATGTCATTTGTGCAGGCCTTTAGGTATATAAAGCCATGTGCCAATCTCAGTTTCTCTGTCTACTTCTTGTTTGTTGTTCAATAAGCCTTCAGCTTCTAGATCAAGGTGCCTTGTCTATCATGCTATTGATGTACTTCCTTCTGGGACCCTATTCCAAAGTTAACTCTGTCTTCATTAAGTTGCATTAGTGATGGTTTATGATTATAGCAAGATAAAAGTAACTAAGACTAAAATTGTTATCAGAAAATAAGCTGTTGCTCTGAAGAAGCTGGGCATGTTATTTTGGGGAAAAATCAGGAAGATTTTACAAGTTTATAATAATCAGTGGCTAAACACTATAAATGGGGCTTAATGAACCATTACAGTGAGATTGGAAGACGGTAGTTCTAGAGTAACGTAGACTGTTAATGCCCAAAGGTTTCAGAGGAGAACAATATTATCCACTAGGTTTGATCCCATTAGTGTGGCACAAAAATCTGTGTGGTCTCTACCCTCAATGTAAAACTTTTCCTGAGGCTATTTAATAAAAGTGGTCTAATTTCTTTTGCAGGGGAGAATTGTAGACAACCTAAAATTACTTTGCTCTATAGTTATTTTTAATGTCTCTTATGCAGGTTGGCAATGAAAAAGAATAAATGAAACAGAAGAAATACAATGTAGGTTGGAAAGTAAAAGCGTACCAGGCACCTTAATGTTACATCCAAGGCTTGGCTGACAGAGATAAGGAGATTAAGGAGAATCAACATCACCAGGAGAGAAACAAAAGGTGTCACTTCAGGACAAGGCATCACCAGTTAAGTTTCCAATTTGTAAAAGGAAGCTACCTGGGGAATTTTCTTCATCTAGAAAAGACCATTTCTCCCTGACCATGTTTAAGAACAGTGGTTGTTTGCATCCCCTATGACCATAGTAGTGACTTGACCTTGACAGTGGATGTGCTAATGATGGATCTACCCAAATCATTTAGAATACTGTTATGGCTTGGTTAGAATATACAATTAAAAATAATCTTTGATATTTTTCTTACTGCTATAACCAAAAGTAAAATAAAATAAAATAAAACAAAATAAAATAGAAAAGAACACTGAACAAAAGCTGTTGCGATTCAAGGTGTCCAAGGTCCATCTCAAGTCGGTGGTAAAACTTGTTAGTGTCCTCCATGTGAGAAGCATGAAGGATAAAATAGTAAAGGATTTGTTGAATCTTCCCCCAAATATTCTGAGAGCAGATGAGGTCAGGAACATGTCAGAAGAATCCCTACATGAAGCCCTCGGAGACCATCATGATGTTTTGAAAAGGAAGCATGAATGGTATGGGAGACCACAAGATGTGTGAGGTGCCAGAGCCATAGCTTATCTGCCATACTAGCTTGTCACAGAGAATGTAGAAAGCTGGAAAGGAGAGCAGTGAGCCCTCTGTGTTATTTCGCATCAGATATGGAGGTACAGGATTTAGAATTTCCCCTGCTGGGTTTTGGTCTATTATTTTCCCAGTATTATCATACTATGTTGCCCATCATCCCCTTTGTTGCATGGTAACATAATATCTATGCTATTATATGTTAGAGGCATGCAACTTACTTTTTTTTTCTCTATCTTTATTTCTTTTGTCATTTTATTGACATCAAACTGGTCATATTTTACACTGCAAAAAATAAAAATATTACTTTTTTTTTTCAGTGCAGTCATTATCCTCCATCCAGGTCTGCCTTTCTACAGTTCTTCATCCCATTCCTCCTATTCCCTGTCTCCAAGAGGATGCCCCTCCCCTCACTCGCCAGGCCTCCCCACCCCTGGGAATCCAAGTCTTTCATGGGTTAGGTGTGTCTCCTCTCACTGAGGCCAGAACAAGCAGTCCTCTGCTGTATATGTGTTGTGGGTCTCATATCAGCTGTATATGCAGTCTGGTTAGTGACTCAGTGTCTGGGAGATCTCAGGGGTCCAGGTTGGTTGAGATTGCAGGCCTTCTTATGGGGTACACCTCCTCCTCAGCTTCTTCCAGTCTTTCTATTTTACAAAACTTTAGATTTAAACTTTACTTTGAACCCCATTAGAGATTTGAGAGTTTCCACTTTAAAAGTGTCAAGACTCTCAAATAGTATTGGAACTTTAGAAATAGGTTAAATATATTTTTCATTACCACATATGAGAGCCAGGGAGTCAATGAGCAGGTTTGAATTATCATTCTCGTACAATGTCAGGTTTGAATACTTGGTTTCCAGTTGATGCTCATGGTTTTAGAGGATTAAAGGGTATGTCTTGACAGAGAATGTGTGTCACAGATGACAGACCTTTGATGTCTGAAATACCATATCCCATTCTTCCTGTTTGTGGTTTAAGATTTGAGAACACAACTCTCAACATCCAGTTCCAGTCATTATTTTTGCCCTGTGACATTTTTCTCTCATATAAAGAGGAATGGACCCTATCTCTCTGAAACAATAACCTAAAATAAACTCATCTGTCAGTTGCTTTACTCATGGTGTTTATGAAAGGAAGAAGAAAGTAATTAATATTAGATTATTTTGTCATTTTGATCGATTTCTAGACTTCACAATTATTGTCAAGAGTTTTACTGCTAACTGTGATTTTAGGCTATAGATAATATTTTCTAACATCTACATTCAAGTATTTGGTATGGGTACCTGTTACCGCTTTTTCAAAGAATGGTATCTGGAGTTTGAACATTTTGTTCAGAATCGAAACAAAAAGAAAATAAATGAACGAAGTTCATAGATTTTAGTAGAAATCAGTTTTTTTTATATCTATGTTTGTAAAAGTAACTTTTATTCTCCAAATATAATTGTTGTCTTGGAGGCTTACTACTGAATAACCTCACCCTTTCTAGATCTTTCAGAACTCTGACTGTCTACTCAACTCAGCTGTTCTGGTTCAAATTCCACTCCCAGCTGATTATATATATTACATATTTTCCTCAATTACATTTCCAATGCTATCCCAAAAGTCCCCCATACCCTCCCCCCACTCCCCTACCCACCCATTCCCACTTTTTGGCCCTGGCATTTCCCTGTACTGGGACATATAAAGTTTGCATGTCCGATGGGCCTCTCTTTCCAGTGATGGCCTACTAGGCCATCTTTTGATATATATGCAGCTAGAGTCAAGAGCTCCGGGGTACTGGTTAGTTCATAATGTTCTTGCACCTACAGGGTTGCAGATCTCTTTAGCTCCTTGGATACTTTCTCTAGCTCCTCCATGGGGGCCCTGTGATCCATCCGATAGCTGACTGTGAGCATCCACTTCTGTGTTCTGCAAGGCAAAAGACACCGTCAATAAGACAAAAAGGCCACCAACAGATTGGGAAAGGATCTTTACCTATCCTAAATCAGATAGGGGACTAATGTCCAATATATATAAAGAACTCAAGAAGGTGGACTCCAGAAAATCCCAGCTGATTTATTGGAATCTGGCTTCTCTCAGCTTCTCACTGGATTCCTTTTCTTGGCCTCAAACTAACTTTGGTAATTTCTTCAAATCTTCTAGCTCCTTATCATCTGTCTTCTAATGTCTCTGAGGGTCTGTGCTGAACTGAGTGAACTCACAATTGTACTCAACTCCACTATACTGCACTCACTGCACTCACTCCCAACTGACTGACAGAACTTCACTTGCTGATTTCCAGCACCTGTCTCTCCCCAGGCACTGCTCTTATACAGCCTCTGTCTTACCTGCTCTTGTATTGGGTGAATCCTACTGCCAACTCATTTTGCTAAATCTTTTTCTGATAAATCATGTCACTTTCAAACATGGCTGCTTTCTTCTACAAATTAATCTTATCTACATCATTTAGGATAAAAGGTGTGTACTAAAGATATGTCTGTATTCCAGGCAGAGTATTGGGTTAACATTTCTCTACATCTGTTACTCTTCACATCAACCCACAATTAGTTGGATAAAGTAACAAGATAGTTATCAGAGTGAGAAAGAATATGAAATTTATTCTTGATCTAAATGAAATGAAAGGTCAAAGTTTTCATAAATGTTGTGTCACCAAAAAAAAAGAAAAGAAAAAACATCCTAGGCAATATGGCATATGGGAAAATTATGTCACAGCTGTAAATTTCAGCCCATAAAAAGATGGGAGGGAACACTTTGTTTGAAGAAAAAAAGGGAGACTTTTTGAAACCAACAATCAAGTCTTTGTTGGATTTTCACAGTAATGTAAAATCTTTTTAAATCTAAAAGATAGGAAGAATCTGTGATATTAATGCTCCTAATTAGAAATCTGTGATGCTTTTTAACATTATTAGTAAATATTGTTTTTCTTTCTTTATGTTTCAATTCCCATTAGACAATACCTGACATGGGATATTAACTAAATAATTTAATTATAATTAAATCCTTTTCATTTAAGATCAATATGAACTAATAAGCATTATTACAATACTTGTGCCTTATGGAGGGAAAATGTCGCTGATGTTTGCATATGGTTTTAAAAAAATGGGATTGGGGACAGTTAAAATTACTGTTGTGGGAGTTTAGAAAATGCTTCTGGTTTCAAGCTTAACTAAAATGTTGATCATGTTCAAAGATAAATTACAACGTGAAAGTTATGTTCACAAGTTATTTACAACTTAGATGAATATTAAAAAGTTAAATTATTTAAATAGAAAAATACAAGATTTTTTTCTTGTGCTATTTTTAAAGGAATTATATAGATACTAAGGTTACCTCATTCAGTAACAATAATCACAGCCTTGAACTTTGTCATTCTCTTAACAGTATTCATAACAATTTTTTGGCTAGTACAGACTATAGTCATTATATTGCCCACTTCTCCTACAGAATTTACACGATGCTTCTCTGCAATCCACCACATATTATGCACAGTTACTGATGAGTACAACAGCATACTGAGTGATAGGTGACACAGTTAACTTTGTGCTTCAGGTACAGTCAACACCAGCAAAGAGGCCCTTAAAAGTATATGTAGCTCCACATTAATCTTCATGTGATGATTCATATTCATATTTCTTCGTTCTTTCTTTCTTTCTTTCTTTCTTTCTTTCTTTCTTTCTTTCTTTCTTTCCTTCTTTTCTTCTTTCCTTCTTTCCTTCTTTCTTTCTTTTTTTGCCTTCCCTTGAGCTGCTCATTTGTTTTTAACTCAGGAATTTGCTAGATTTAGAAGTGAGAACCATATGTCAGCTGTGTCGACCAAAACCTATTCATAATATGTGGAGACATTGCTTTATATTTCCAGAGGCACAACAGTGTGTCAGAGTGAAGTACATAATTATTCCTGCTTCCTGATATTTTTGAGATATCTATCTGTCTTTTTTTCTGAACAGCCAGCATCTTTGCAAGAATTATGTTGGAGTCATAATTCCCAATTTGCCCTGGAAATGACTAATAGGTGTCTTTAAAATAGTAAGTTGGCATCACTGTCTATTTTAGCAAGTATATTTTCAATTTTCAGTCTTGAAGGGGAAGGTCATATTCAATGACCACAGTAATGCTTGCCTCATCAGGTTGCCAAATATTTCCTAGTTGAGATTGTGCAAATACAAACAAGGAAACATGGAACTTTATTTGATTTTCATATTCAGTAAATAAACTTGCTCTAATTTATGTTAGAATAAATGTGATTCATAAATAAATGCTTGGGGCAAACTTAAGAGGCATGCCCTAAATTAATAATAATAATAATAATAATAATAATAATAATAATAATAATACAAATAAAATAAACACAAAACAATAAAGCAACAAGCCAAACAAACAAAAACGTATGATTCAACAATGTGCTCTAAAATAGAGAAATGTGATCGTTATTCTAAAAATACTTCATTATAGTTGACACAGCATTTGTTATGAAATGGATGTCATAATTAAATACAAAGACAATGTTATTCTTTCTTTCTGTTTTGATTCCATTCTTCTTTTCATTTCTGTCTTTTCATCATTGTTTAAAATCAAACTCTGGGTGCATTCCATATATATACACGTGCCCTATTACTTACCTAAATTTACAGCTTCACAATATATTTTAGTTACAGTTTCTATTGGTGTAATAAAACACCATGGCCAAAAGGAAGGAAATGGGTTATTTTTTTTTATTATACTTGCAAGTTACATTCCATCACTGAGGAAAATCACATTCAGGTCAGGATCCTCCATATAGGAACTAAAGTAGAAGACAGTTTGTTTGTTTGTTTGAGACAGGGTTTCTCTGTATACCTCTGGCTGTCCTGGAACTCACTCTGTAGACCAGGCTGGCCTCGAACTCAGAAATCAACCTGCCTCTGCCTCTCAAGTGCTGGGATTAAAGGAATGTGCCACCACCACGCCAGGCTAGCAAAAGACTTCTTTAACTGTGCTTTGACTCGTGGGTGGCTTAGATTACTTAAATATAGCATCCAGTGCAACTAGCCCAAAGATGGGATCTCCCATAATAAGCTGAAACTTATATATCGATAATCAATTAACACACACACACACAAATGCACACATACACAAGCACACACACACATCATAGTTTTTCCCTCAGGCAACTATTTGGGAAGTTTTTGTTTGTTTGTTTGTTTGTTTGATCTCACTTGAAGCTCCCTCTTCCAAAATGACTCTAGCTAATCTCAGGTTAGTGTTAAACTAGCCTCTGTGCCATATGCTTTGTTTTCTTTCTTTCTTTCTTTCTTTCTTTCTTTCTTTCTTTCTTTCTTTCTTTCTTTCTTTCTTTCTTTCTTTCTCTCTCTCTTTCTTTCTTTCTTTCTTTTTAATTGATGGAACACATGAAAGAAAATCTAAGATTTCTTTCAGGACGTTGTGCTCACTTGTTCATATACATGTTTATTTTTCTCTGAAATAAATTCCCCAATAATTTTTCTTGCTTATAGTCAATGAACATGTATTTCTAAGCATATTGTGCATGTTTTATTGGTTATCTTGTGTGAGTTTCAAGCTCTATGTAAGAAAATTTTATCCTTCATATCTCTATTTCTATGAAAGTAAGTTCATTTCTCTTTGTTTGCATTATTAGCATGTAAAGGATCAATCATTTATGCACTATCAGTAATATGACTTATATACCAATGTATTCTGAATATATACACATATGCACACATACATATATACATATATACACATACATATATACTCACATACACACACACACACTCATGCATACACACACTCATGCATACACACACAAGCAAATGCAGGATCCCAGGCACAGAGCTAACTCTACATATACTCACCTCTTTGAAAAGCAGCAATAGAGGAAATGTGTTTCAATAAAGGTCTTTAATGCAATTTTTGTCCTTCAAAGTGTTAGAATTTCTCTTATTATTAGTTTATGATTACAGCAGAGATTTCTACAAGAACAAAAACAAACTAAAATAATACAATTCCAAGACGTGTCATCACTTAGAATAATATTGCAAATAGATATAGCCACTGTAGAGGGTAGTAGCCATAGTCCCCTGAAGCTTCTCTGCTTTCCTAGGCCTAAGATAATATCCATCCCAAACTTGTCTAATTCCTTGGCTAAATTGTTAAGTTCCTTGCAAATAACAATTCCACACTATGACAAAACAAACAACAACAAAAAAATAACTTCATGATGACAAGGGCCAAAGTAGTCTAAAGTAAGACTTATAGCCTATCCTAAATCATTACCTAAATTATTAAACAAAAATTATTTTTGTCTGTACTGCTATTGGACCTATCGTCTCTGATGCAGGTAAATGCTAAATTGAAGGGTATTTTGAAATCTATTACAGTATATTTCTGTCAAAATTGAAATTAATATTTATCATTTAAAACACTAGTGTTTGCATTTTTCCCTTTAAAAGAGGCTTTTGAGGCAATGATGAGGGTTTATTCACCTGATGTAATTGTAATTTGAGAGACTTACTATTGAATAAATTCACCCTTTCAAGTTCTTTTTGAACTCAGGCTGGCTTATTTAATTCATCTGTTCTGGCCCAAACTCCTCTCCAAGCTGACTGATTCAGTCTGGATTCCCTCACTGAATTGCTCTGCTTGACCTCAAACTACCTCTGGCAATTTGTCCTAAATATCTGGCTCCTTCTTATTCTCTGGATTCAACTGCTTCTGCTGACTTGCACTCAACTGGGACAAACTCAACTCTACTGTAGTGCACTCACTACACTGAATCCCAGCGGATTGACTGAACTCCACTGCAGTGAACTCTACTGACTCAACAGGAGTGATTGACTAGAACCCAGACATCTGCATGCCTCTTTCTCCTGAGTGCTGGCATTAAAGATGTGTGCCACCATACCTCGACTAAAGCTTTTCTTTACCTGAAACTTGCTTTAGACTATGCTCACGCTGAACTCAGAGACATGCTTGTCTCCTGGGACTAAAGGTGTGTCTATATTCAAGCCAGATGGCACAGAACAAGAAAATCTTTGGATGTGAGCCCTTTCCAGAGCAGTCATGTTGCAGGATTAAAATTCCTCTACACATCTTTTATCAGAATATGACTTAGATATAAAACCAACTTTTTATGAAGAACCACTTTCTATTAGTCTTTAATTTAATTTTTAGATCTTTTTTTTCTCCAAGCTATCTGCCAGTAGGACAAACCTATTGGCACCTAGGACCTCAGCCAATATTTCCCTGGCTTCTTTCAACTTCTGGATTTGTCTTCAGAAGCCTGCTGGTATTTTTCTCTTGAGCTTAGATATAGGGTAAGAAAGGTCCCATGGCATCTTTTTCCAACATGAAGATTTGCCAGCCATGAATTGTTAGGATGCAGAGAGCACTCACTACTTTGACCCTTGGATTCATCTTGCATTCCTAATACAAGTCTTCTTAAGGGAACTCTCAGAGCCAACTGGCTTAACCCTTCACTATCACGACATCAGATATGGCTTCCTTATCGTCTGAGAAATATACAAAGCTGGTAATTTTTCTACAAGTTTTCACATTTTTACCTGAGCCAAATATTATTACCAGAGTGGGAAGTTATTTAAAAAAAAAACAGATCTCTAGAAAATGCAGCTGGTCATCTTACAGGAATGAGAGAAATTATACCAGTTTGATGTTTGTCCTTGACCTTACCAGACTATGCTTCTTTCTTGAGTATAGTTACTGGACTATTTTATAATATTCTGAACCTGTTAAATAAAGGCAGGGTTTAAAAATGTGTTTATTGAAGGCTCCTTCATAGCGATGGAGCTTGTCTTGATGTCTCTACTACTGAAATACAGGAAAGGATCAGGTTGCTGGAATTTGTCCATTCAAATATCATATAGCTTCTGGATTATGGGATAAATAAAATTAACCAACAAGCAAAGATTATTAAATTTTGATTGACTGGACAAATAATTGTAACTCAAACAGCTTAAAATACACATTCAGTAAGGAGATAAATCCTCACTAAGGGCTTTTTTTCATTATGAAATGAAGACATTTGGTAAACATCAATTTTGTTTTAATCCCACTATGTTCTCAGATGTTTCTTTGACAGTCATCTTTCACATTCTCTATAACTTCTATATTTGAAATATCTCTAGAATGATGTTTTTCCCTTGCTGTGAAACAACAAGCCATGTTAAACTTAGCTCTAAATTCACTAGAATATAACAATAAAAGTACATTTACTCTGCATTGCTTAAAGAATTTCTAGCCATGACACATGCTATCAAAATTTATACTGATTTTGCACATATTAAACTGGAATTATCAATGTCAATGTACTTTCTGCACTTTGGCCATGAAAATAGCTAGAAATCCATTGTCTTTGTTTCCAATCAAATGTGTTCAAATGAGAAACAAACAAAATGTGATTCTAAATAACATCAAATTGATGCTAAACAAAAACATCTCTTTGGATTTTCAATAATAATCAGTCTTTATCTTTTTATGGTAGAGTTCATTTTGAACGTGGACAAATTTGTTCAAGCCCATTTGGCATAATGAGGTGTAATGTTAAAATGTTTAATAGTGATTTCTATCCCAAGAGCTGCTTTACCCTAAGAGAATATAGCAAATATTTCTTGCACGGTTCACAAATTGATCTGTTTTCTTTATTTGTTTGTGTGTTTGTTTGTGTGTGTGTCAGCTTAAGAATCCTCAATTCAGTCAGTGCTGTGACAATGACTCTGAGAGAATATGCACAGTTTCTATACCTTACCCAGATGATGAATGTTAAAATACAACATGACATGCAAGATATGTACTCACCTATAAGTGGATATTAGTCATAAAGTGCAGGACAACCATGCTACAATCAACAGTCCTAGAAAAAAAAAACGGTAATAAGGAGGTCCCAAGAACCTCTCTCAGAAGGGGAAACTAAATAGTAATCAGCGAAGGATTGAGAGAGGGAACTGGGTAAGAAAGGAGGTGTGGAGGGAAACTGGGATGGTGCTCAGATGTGGGGAGTGGGAGTGGGAAGAGTGTGAAAATGAGAATGGAAGTCGGTGTGGAACATCTATGATGGCAAACTGGAGGCCTAGGACAGGAGGATACTGGTAGTCTATGGGGATGAACCTAGCTGAGATTCTGACAAGAGTGGGATATACAGACTGAAGTGGCCACTTCCTGTAGCCAGGCAGGACTTCCAGAGGAGGTAGGAGGACATCAGTCTGCACACAAAGCCTTTAACCCCACCCAAATTTGACTTGGCTGCAAGATGTGCAGGATTAAAATTGGAGCAGAGGTTGAGGAAACATCCTGAACCAATGACTGCCTTAACTTGAAACCCATCTGATGTGAGAAAGCCAACCCCTGACATTAATATTAATGAGTCTTATGAAAAGTGGGGGATAAAAGTGAGCAACTTAGAGGAGTCAAAGATAGCACACAAAGAACTACTGATTGAACTTACCTGGGAAAGTGAGGGCCCACAGAGTCTGGACCACCAATTAGGGCGCATGTAGAAGCTGGGTCCAGACCCCTACACATTTGTAGAAAATGTGCAGCTTGATCTTCAAATGGGTCCTCTAACAAGTGGAGTGGAGGCTGCCTTGGTCTCGGTTAACTGAAACTGAATGCCCCTTCATCACCCATGGATTGCCTAGTTGGGCCTCTTGGGAGAGAATGTTTCAAGTCCTGCTGGGAATAGATGCCCCAAGATGGCTTCTTTAGGGGATAATAGTGGGTTGTAAGAGTGAGACTGGAGTGAGATGAGGAAGAGAAGCTGTAATCAGGATGTAAAGTGAAAGGAGAGGAGGGAGGGAGTGAAGGAGGGAGGGAATGAAGGAGGGAGGGAGGGAGGGAGAGAGAGAGAGAGAGAGAGAGAGAGAGAGAGAGAGAGAGAGAGAGAGAGAGAGAGAGAGAGAGAATTTCTGGAGAGCAAGATCATCGCTCAGAGGGAATAAAAGTACTTGAAGCCAAGACTTGATGGCTTGAGTTCAATCCTTTTGATGCACTTGATAGAGACAGAGGGCCAACTGACCCTTGCAGGTTGTCCTTGGATCCCTAAATGACACCAAGGCATGCGTGTATGGGAGTGTACTTGAGTGCATGTATGCAATCACACTAGGTAAATGTCTAAAAAAAATAGATGCTACATAAAAAAATAACATCCAGAATTAACAAATTTCACTTATTTTTATACTCCATATTCTATTCACCACACTCCCTGTCCATCCGCTGAATATTCTACATCTCATACCTCCTCCCCACCCCCTTGTCTCCTGTCTCCATGAGGTATTTCTGGCTCCCATCCCACCTGACCTCTAAATTCCCTGGGGCCTCCAGTCTCTTGAGGGTTAGGTACATCATCTCTGAATGAACACTGACCCGGCAGTCCTCTGCTGTATGTGTGTTGGGGGCCTCTTTGGTGGTCCAGTGTTTGAGAGATCTCGAGGGTCCAGATTAATTGAGCCTGCTGGTCCTTCTTCAGGATCACCCTCCTCTTCGGTTTCTTTCTGCCTTTCCCTAATTCAACCACAGGGGTCAGCAGCTTCTGTCCATTGGTTGGGTGCAAATATCTGCATCTGACTCTTTCAGCTGCTTGTTGTGTGTTCTGGAGTGCAGTTATGTTAGTTCCCTTCTTGTGAGTGCTCCATAGCCTCAGTAATAGTGTCAGGCTTGGGACTTCATCTTAAGCTGGAACCCACTTTGGGTTTATTACTGGATCTTCCTTTCCCCAGGCCCCTCTCCATTTCCATCCCTGTAATTCTTTCAGGCAGGAACAATTATGGGTCAGAGTTTTGATTATGTGATGGAAAACCCCTCCTTCATCTGATGCCTTGTCTTCCTGCTGGAGGTGGGCACTATAAGTTGCCTCTCCCTAATGTCTGGCATTTCATCTAAGGCCCCTGCCTTGGAGTCCTGAAAGTCTCTCATCTCCCAGGTCTCTGATGCATTCTAGAGTGTCCCACCAACCTCCTAACTCCAGAAGTCGGGGGGGATACCCAGGGAGGCCCCACCCACTCAGAGGAGTAGGGGAGGAGACAGAAGAATTATGTGAGAGTGTGACCAGAAGGGGGCAATGGATAGATGTAAAGTGAATAAGTAGAAAATAAAATAAAATTCAAAAAAGAAAATGTTTCTTAGAGATTTCTTTTTCTTTTTTTTTTTTCTTAGAGATTTCTAAAGGAAAGATTTCAGGAGAGCTAAAGAGCTGAGATTCAAATAAACTTTTGCAAAATCTAAGGTCCATCATCACAGCAATTTTATATTGTATCTTATTTCTATTTTCAAGCCACTGTATTCTAGCTGCCATGTATTCAACATGCACCATATTTTATGTCAAAGGTGATGAGGATATTGGAATATCATCTGAATTAAAGTTTAGAAGAAGCAACAACAAGCTCAGTTTAAATCCCCATTGTTGATTAGAATCACATAGATAGAATATCAGGATGGTTGAAATTTTGAAGCAAGTTTGGCTAGAGAGCAATTTAAATTGAATACATACTTGAATCCCTTCCATTTAAACTGACTCTCAGAGGATAAGTACAAGCAACAAACTCAATTTTCTAAGAAAACGGAATGGTTTAAAACTGAGAGGAGCCTTGTTCAAATGTTCTTTCACTAGTTTTCAAGAGTTTAGGTGTATGCTCTTATAATTGTATACATAATTATACATACACATACACATATGCTAGTCAATGTTGGGTCGGGCCTAAGCTGTCCACTTTGAACTTTCAGCTGCTTTGTTTTGTTCTCCCAAGACAGGGTTTCTCTGTGTAGCCCTGGCTGTCCTGGAACTCACTCTGTAAACCAGGCTGGCCTCGAACTCAGAAATCTGCCTGCCTCTGCCTCCCGAGTGCTGGGATTAAAGGCGTGGGCCACCACTGCCCGGCTACAAAATCAGTTTCTTATTTTGAATATGTGGCAGATCATTCATGACCATTGAGCCTAAACTGAGATTTAATTTACATTTTAATTACTTAAAGAAAGCTCTATATTTTGTAAATCAATACACTGGGAGAAAAGAAGAACAGATAGAAGAGTTAAGAGGCAGTGTATGTACATCAATGTATGGACACAAGAGAATGGCAGGAAAGAAGAAGAAAAGCAGATGGTTTTAGGGAAATTATGACATACTTTATAGGCTTTCTGGTTAATTGTTAATGGAGTATTGAAAAGAATAGAAGAAATAGTTGAGTAAAGTTCTTTGTAGCAGTGACTCGGGATCCCTTGCTTAAAACAAGACAGACTTTCTCTGAGAACTACAAACCTTTTCTCAAAACATAAACTGTGGCGTTTATATAGTACTTCCAAATGGAGGTAGCACCAAGACACTTGCAGGTACATGCACTATGTTACAAGAAAATATGTATTCTAAAGAGACAAATTATCTTTGCCAGGATATTCATATGCTTTAAAGTAAGTGTGTTCATGAGATACTTAAGGAATCTTCCAGAGGACAAACTAAGGAACTGACGTTTCCAAAGAAGCTGAGTCTGAATTAGACATACTGTATGCTCTTCAAACTCAACTGGGTACAATTTTATGTATGCATAAATGTGAAATGCTATGGGAAAGGAGAAAAAGTTATCTTGGTAGACCTCAGTCCCTTTGATAGGAATTTACTTTCCACATGTAAAACTCTATGAAAAACTCTATGAATATTTTGAGTAATCATGACATTATAATGTTTGTCAAAGTATAATAAACTATATCTTCCTATAATCCTAAACACGGAATGCTTAAAAAAATAAAGAATGAACAATGTACAGATTTCCCTACACTACCTACCTGTTTACTATTTTATCAATAATTATAGTAAATGTACTATTTATGACTTTCTTTTGTGATCATAAACGTGCATAGACATTTTCTTCTTGGGAAGTACACTCAGGTTACCTTAAATCTGGGTTAGCTGAGCTTTGATCATCTATATTTGGTTTAAAACATTTTTTAATGTTCTTTGTAAGAGCAGCTGTGTTTTCTGTCAACATAGCCTTTATTTAAGCCCTGAACATTTCACTTTGTAGAGTCTGATAGAGCAGGACGATGCTAACAAAATAAACGTGCCCAGTATGTTAGTACATATCAGCAAACCAGATTACGAACATTCCAAAAACCCCAAGAAACAATAGGAAGACAATTTTTGAGCATACGGAGTCACAGAATCTGTCATGAAGGAGGAACATAGATGCTTTTCAAGTGCTTGGGATTTTATGAGGTCTCAAGGGCTCAGACACTTTCTGAAGAAGGTCGAAGTCACAGTTTTTCACACATGCAAAGGACACTGTCAAGCTCTAACAATAATAGATTACTATAATAGATTAGGTTACACACATAAGACACAAAACCAAGATATTATCACAAATGTTTTAAGAAATAATGTGTCTGGCCAGAATTTATTCAGAAAATAAAAATGGGCATGGAAGGGTGTGTGTGTGTGTGTGTGTGTGTATGTGTGTATTTGTGTGTGCGTGTGTGCATGCACGTGTGTACATGTGCATGTGTATGTGTGTGAAGTCACCTGCATTCTTATCCAACTTTCACACTAATAAAAGACTTTCTTATAATTAATTTTATTTTTCCCATAGTCTCCCTTTTGCTTATTATCTTCACTTTATTTTCCATTTACTTAGTACATAAGTTCATTAATTCCCATATTATTGTTTTTCTTTCTCTCTGTAAATTTGAAATTCTCTCTGTATAATTCAGATTGAATTATCAGAGCAGGAGGAATTTCATTTTTAAATCACCTTGTTTAGTACATAAATACTGACTATCCAATTTGCCATGCCTAGCCACTTATATAAATTAAGAATGGTGTTATTCCAAGCTAGAAACTTTTGCTGACTCAAGGAAACTAATATAAATATATATATATATATATATATTTAGTGAGTCTACAATACAAAATTAAACTTACCTTCACAGGATAATATGAGCAGTCAAACTTAATGTCCGAGGTTTGGAAATGAGATGTGCCTGGGAGAATGTTCTAGACAAAGTAAATTTATCAAACCACTGAGCTAGAAATAAAGCCTTAAATGTGCTTTCATTGTAAAAATAATCATATCATTTAAAGTCTAGTTATAGATTATTGCATTGCATGTTTTGAATGGTTGGTAATTATTAATTTTTTCTACTAGAATAAATGATTTTTTTTTTCATGTTCCCTTATTGGATTCTGTTCCGAGTGCTGTTGCCCTCTGGTGGTCACTTTAAAAATGTCTTATTAGAAAGATACATTGTATAATTAATTCTCCAAGTATCATCTAATCACGAACGTATCTCAAACTATTACTTACATGAGCTGTGACTTTTACTTATAATTTCAGTTCTATTTTAGTTGTATTTTCACAAAAAAAACATAATTTGGATTTTGTATAGTAAATATGGAAAGAATTGTCACCATTAAGCTTACAATTTGGAATTATCATTGATACTTGCGTATACCTATTTACCTAGAAAAATAGTGTCAGTGGCATTATAACCAGACTGTGTGATCATAAATAAAGCAAATTCTTACTGGCGTAGCTTGGACATACTGGATGTCCAAAGCTTACAAGTAAGCACCAAAGACAACAAGCTTTGTGACCTCAGCATGCATTTCTCTGTTTCTCAATCTGTCCGTGTGCTTATACTCTTGTGTCCTGATGACACTTATCAAGGACTTCCTTAGCTACAAGGTGTCCTCGAGGTCAAAATATATTTATCTTCAATAGTTCCCTAGTTTGTTTTACTATTGCTGTAATGAAACACCCGGACCAAAAGCCAAATGCTGAGGGAAGGGGTTATTTGACCTACAGTTCCACTTTGTTATTCATCATTCATGGAAGTCATAAGAGGAACTCAAGCAGGGCAGGAACCTGGAGGCATGGCCTGATGGAAATGCCATGGAGGAGTGCTGCTTACTGACTTGATCTTTATGGATTGTTCATCCTGCTTTCTTATAGAACCCAAAACCACCAGCCCAGGCTGATACCACCCACAATAGCAGAGACTTCCCATATGGATCACTAATTAAGAAAACGCCCTATGTATAGGCTTTCTTACAGTCCATCCTTTTGGAGATGATTTCCCACATAAGGAAGCTTCTTCTCTGATGACTCAAGATTGTGTCAACTTAACATAAAAGTAGCCACCATAATTAACCACTTTAAAGTTGACACACAAACATATCAATATTAAGCC